>NC_043701.1:83677523-83695982 GCF_006229205.1 Suricata suricatta | reverse complement strand
CCTTCCCCCTCAACCCTCAGTTCATTCTCAGCATTCAATAGTCTCTCAAGTTTTGCATCCCTCTCTCTCCCCAACTCTCTCTCCCTCCTCCGTTCCCCCTGGTTCTCCATTAGGTCTCTCCTGTTTTCCTGCTAGACCTATGAGTGCAAACATATGGTTTCTGTCCTTCTCTGCCTGGCTTACTTCACTCAGCATGACACCCTCCAGGTCCATCCACTTTCCTATGAAGGGCCATATGTCATTCCCTCTCATTGCCATGTAGTACTCCATCGTGAATATATACCACATCTTCTTGATCCATTCGTCAGGGGATGGACATTTAAGCTCCTTCCATGTTTTGGCTATTGTTGACATTGCTGCTATGAACATTGGGGTACATGTGCTCCTATGCATCAGCATTTCTGTATCCTTTGGGTAAATCCCTAGCAGGGCTATTGCTGGGTCATAAGGGAGTTCTATGGATAGTTTTTTGAGGAACCTCCACACTGTTTTCCAGAGTGGCTGCACCAGTTTACATTGCCACCAACAGTGTAAGAGGCTGCCTGCATTTTTGTTTAAATCAACCCCACATTAAAAACAAAGCAAGACAAAAACCCTCCTATGACTCTGGATTCACCTGCTGCTTTTATTATATCTCTTTTCATCCTCCTTCATTTAGTCAAATTTCTTGGAAGAATTATTTAAAATGTATGACTTTCCTTCTTCAACCTACTCTAAATTTTCTTCCTCTGTGCACAGCTCCCCCTAGCTATCTCAAATTCAACTCTCTCCAAAGCAAAAACTGTTTTCCTCTCAAATGCTCTTCTTATGTTATTCCTATTTAATTAACTAGTACCAGTAATTAACTCAGTTTCCTAAGCTAAATATATGTGAGCTTTCGTTTTCTTTCTCCTCCATCTCCTTAACTTAATCATTAAATTTTGTCACACTCTCCAACTTACCCACGTTTTTCTCACTCCTCTGCTACTAACTTTGGTAGGAACACCCTCATATTTGCCAAGTAACTGTAGCTTTTATCTGAGGTTCCTGTTTGATCCTCTCCAATTCATTCCACACAAGCGACAGCTCTAAAACACAAATCTAATTTTGTCAATACTCCAAAATCTTTCCTGTCTCCCCTTGTTACTGGGTAAGTCTCTCTAAATTACCATGATTTCTAAGTCCTGAGTTATCCCATTGCTTACCTTTCTAGTCAGCATTCTTTCCTCATTGTTTCCTCTCACATTCTATTCTAGCAATACTGACATGGGCTGTGATTCCTCTCCTCTGGGTTAATTGTATATGCTGCTCCATGTCTGGACCTTGTCTTTGCTCTCACCTCCTCCAGGGAGCCCTCTCCAATCCTTACACCCAGACTAGCATTCTTCTATACATAATTGTTTGTTCTTCCTCATGTTAAATTGCCTAGGTACTTGTCCATATTCTGAACTAGAATGTAAACTTCCCAGGAATAGGGCTAATGTCTACCTTGTTCAGTCTCTATGAGGGAAGAAGCTTCTCTTGTTGACAGTTATGGCTTTACTATTCCAAGGACAATTCTTGGCACATAACAAGCAAATAATAACTATCTGCTGAATAAATCTACCTCATACTATAATTTTAAGAATTAAATAAAGTAACATGGGGAAAGCTATTAGCATGTCTAATTCATAGAAGCACTCAGTATATATTATTTGTCCCAAAAATTTCATTGTGTGCTCTAATAAACTTGTGTATTAGATTACTGTGAGCAAGATGTCTCAATGTGTTGACTTGCTATGTGTTGAATCATTAGAAATAAACTTAGAGAAAGAAGTATGGCCAGATAAAACATTGAAGTCCCCAAGTGCTACCTTTGACAGTTATTTCTCTACTTTTTACTTTGGAGTTGTAAAAACAAAAATACCAAAACCAAAACAAAGAAAAAGCTAAAAGTCTAACAATGAGGAATCTGGGTAAAGACTATTTTTGACTCAAGTTAACACATTCAGTTTCTCTCTAATGTACGAGAAATATATAAAGACACTCTATTTTTCCCCTTGCTTTTCCTCAGAGGTAGTTTATAGGTTTTTCCCTAAAATATATCAAAATTCAACAAAAACAATAATAAATCTTAGAATAACTAAGAATGCAATGTGGCCTGGCCTACTATATAGCAAAAATACTAAAAATTCTATAAACTCCGTGTTAAAGTTTTTGCAGTAGCAATTCTAAAGTCATGAACCATGGTATGCAGGTTTTACTACAGGGATATGACAGTATATCTGCCCTTTTATTTATATTAATAAAAATGGAAGTTTCTAATTGGACTTATTTATTTTATTGATAACAAATTTATAATACAAGTTCCTTTTCTGGTGGAGAGCTAGTGAGAAAATACCAAAATGAAACTCATCAGATAACAATCTATTGCATCTTCAAGCAAAGTAGAACAAAGTAACATGGAAGTCTCCTAAAATTTTCTTTTAATTTTTTTTCCTTTGGTAAATTACAGTTCACACTGGCACAAAAAATTTTTCTTAATAATATAACCGTTTAGTTGAAATGCTTGATGTATTCTTATTAAAAATATATTTTATTTATTTTGTATAATTTGTGTAGTATTTAGGAAAATCCTATTAAAGACCAAGTTGAACTTAGTACTTGAACCACTATTCTTTTACTAAATAATATAAACTGCTTTTCTATCAGCTTGACTTTGGCCCAAATTTGATTGCTATCAAAAGCTAGATACTGAATCCTAGATTGGGCAAGGGATTAGAGTATAATGAACAATTCAATTCCAATAAAAACAATAATAACAACTGTTCAATGAAAAGATAAGTTTGACTCTTTTGTCATCTTTATCTTACTCTTAATAGTCAATCGATTTCAACCCTGCATTAATTCATACATTTGTTAATCATGAAGGACTCTTTCAGGCAAAGCTCCTTCAGGTGAGACCATACTTCATGACATAGTTACCCGTATCTTGCCATAGATAGCTAAGTGATAGTATTCGGACAGCAGAATTAAAAGGAGTCTCCTTCAATTGTATGTCTTTTTATTTAGTTTTTATAAAAGCAAAATACTGTGATCAAATCTAAACCAACCACCAGGATCCTATAAGTCATCTAATGTAATACTTTCTCAAAGTGTGCCTTTAAAAAAATAACATTGGAAAATGAATAGATTTAGAAAGACACTATCACTTCAAAGAACTAAGACTTCTCCAAAAAGAATTCTGGATATATAATATGTATTAGGCATTTAACTCATCTAAAATATCTATAATCAGAAACAAAAACAAACAAGCATACCCCAAATATTAATGCACATTATTCTGAAGTAACTAATAAAAAGAAGGAAAAAAAGAGTACAAAACTTCATTAATACTTTAAAAAATAAAATAAAGTTTTCTTACCCAAAGATGATTTTACAATTGATTTAATCCCTGCATAAACCAATGATCCTTTGTTTCCTGGAGACTTCTGATCCATATCTTCTGTATACTGCTTCATAAGTATTTAAATGTATAGGAAATACTAATAATGACACATAATAAAACATTTCGAAGCTAAATTTATTTTGATTTGGAGCCAATTCATAATAGGCATCAGTGAAAGTTAGTTCTACTTTATTGTAGATATACTCTTCTCCTTTCTATACAATCTATAAAGCAGTATTTCAAGCTCAACAGTTTTAAATAATTTTATTCTGTAATTTTAGCATTATGTAATTTGTATTTGCATATAAAACATTCAGAATAAAATTTACAGACTGACCTTTCAGTAAATTTTAAGAACATTTCCACCTGATTCATCTCACAAAATTCACAATGAAAAGGATATAGTGCAGAGTATACCAGAGTGACTTGAGCTGTGGATCTTCATTTCCAGCTAAAATATGGTTTCTCCACACCTGTTCTGTATCAAGTCCATACCTGGACAAAGCCCGAAGGCGCATCTTGGTTGCTATATCTTTTTCTAGAGAATTATCATTTTCTTCTTCTGCACATTCATACAAATGACGACCACAAGCCCACATTAAAGATGTAATTGGGCTCCAGGCAAGAGATATCCTTTCAAAAACAGTGAAGTCAGACATTGTTCGGTTGGGAGTTACAACTATCATTCGATTTTGACTTGTTGGATGCCAAGCAAAGGAAGCAATGTAATTGTCACAAGGTTGCACACTTCTTTCAATTATGGTGGGTTCAGTTTCATCTCCAATGGGAGTGGGTGTGTGCTGCATATCATATAATCTTATAATATTACTATCCCTTGTCAAAGTGGCAAGCAGACCAGTCCTAGTTGGACACCATGCTACTTTTGTTAAGGGCTTCGGTTGCTCAGTCAAAGTCAAAACTGGCTTCTCGAATTTCCTTAGATCCCATATTGCAACCTGACCTTCATAGAAGGAAGCAACACGATCATGGAAGTATGGGTCTACTGTCACCCCCTGAACAGCTTTCGTATTTACAAACATCTTTTGGCTTGTATTCCGAAGATCAAATATGGCTAGGTTACGATGCATACCAGCAAGGAGAAGTTTCTGGTCTCGTGGAAGCCAACAAAGAGAGAGACAAGCATCATTCTGTCCCAATTCATAAAGAGGTTTTGTTACTAGTAATGTTGTTTCAGTTTCACCTGCTGAAAGTCTCACTTTCTCCATGGGAACTATATCAGGAGTATATTTGCTGCAAATATCCCATATCAGCACTGAAAAATCAGCTCTATGTTTATCTAGCCCAGCAGCAAGCCAGTTACTATCCAATGGATTCCATGCAAGGGTATTGCATTGTCGGGCATGCTTTGGGACAAATTCTTTTCCTATCAAATCTTTGAATTTTGAGTTATGATCCTGACCAAGACTCGTAAGTACAACTCGACCATTTGCTTGTCCAACTGCTAGGAGGCATTCAGGATCATAATTGAGATACCAGGCAACACATTTCATATATGGTGTATCTGAATTTATTGACAGTAATGTAGCCGCAGAGTCTTCAGATAAACGTAAAGATCCAGCTTTGAGTTCTGAATTCACAGTAGATTCCACGTGATAAAGGCTCAGTTCCGAGTCACACACAACAAATCTATCAACTTGGTGTGGTGCCCACAATATATCAGGTTTGGTACCGCTCATGTTTAATGATGTGCTCAAATAGTACAGTCAGGTCCATTCACTGAAAATCTGTTTAAAAATAAAAAGTTTTAAAATGTTAACAAAATACAAGTCTAAGATGAATAAACTACTTGGAAAGTCAAGAAATTCTCTATATGGGTACTCTGTCTCTCAATATGTTTTTCTAACTACTATAAATTCATGACACTATTTATTGATTAAAAACAGAAAAAGAAGGGCGCCTGGATGACTCAGTCACTTGAGTGTCTGACTCTTGATCTCAGCTCAGGTCATGATCCCAGGGTCCTGGTATCAAGCCCCATGTCGGGCTCCATGCTAGATGTGAGGCCTGCTTGGGATTCTCCCTGTCCCCTGACCTTCTCCCCTGCATGGAGGGGGGGGGGAGGGGAGAGGGAGGGAAAAAAAGGAAAGGAAAGGAGAGGAAAGGAAAGAAGAAGGAAAAAGTACTTCTCCCAATAAGATGAGGTGGGTAAGACTCTAAGAACTAAATTTTGGCCTTATTTCCCATGATCAATTATTTTAATTGCACAGTGACTACTAACTTCATTAACCTCAGAGTTAATACAACTTCAGTATGGTGAGCAAATTAATAAGCAGCATCCCTTTGAAGAGGGTAAAACTTTAAAGAGTTATGAATCATGTTCTTAAGCAACAGTTTAGAGCAACAGTATCCCAATAGAACTTTCTGCAGTGATAGAAATGTTCTCTAGCTATACTGTCCAATAGGGTAGCTACTAACATGTGGCTACCAAGCACTAAAAATGTGACTAGTACAATTTTTAAATCTTTTCTACCTTTAATTTTTAATAAATAGCTACATGTGGCCATCATAGATGGAGATTTAAAATACAATGCCACTATTAAGACAGAGATTCTTTCTCAGGTTTCAACAACAAGAAGCAACTTTACATGGCAGAATAAATAGTAGCATGTATTGAGCAGAATTGACTTTTATTCCCAGCTTTGATGTATATTAGCTATATGCCTTGGAAAGGCCTTTCTGATTGGGGGTCCTTTTGTTTTCTCATCTACATAACAAAAGAATTGATTTGATTTAGTGTTTGCCAAACTTCACATAATACCTACTTTTATTTAATATTTTTATTTAAATAGACTATTTTTAAAATCAGAAAATCAATTTTAACCTATCATAAAATCCATGTGTCATGAGCATGGTATGCTAAATACATTAACTATACTGGAATTTTTAAAAAACGCTTATGTTTTACCTAAAATCATCCTGTTTACAAGTAGTGGAATATACACTGCATTTGAGAAAAACTGAATTAAGTGATCATTAAAGGCTCTTTCCGATTTCAATTCGATAAACTTTGATTAATATTGACATGGGATCTTGAAAAGATAAATATGATAGTCATTTAAGCACAAACTAAAAATAGCTATGTTAAAACGGTATTTTAAAAACAAAAGCTACTTAACAAAAATGTAAATGTCTGTTTTTAATAAATTCTGGCTAGAGGTTATAGTTTGGATTAAAAACAAAGACATTTAGTATCTTTATGGCAATTGGTATCTGTACAACCATGTTGTCAATTTTTTTAATAGTTTTTTTTTAATTTTTTATTTTTACTTACTTATGGAGGGAGAAGGGCAGGGAGAGAGGGGAGACAGAGAATCCAAAGCAAGCTCTGTGCTGTAAGTGCAGAGCCCCGGGTTCCAACTCACAAATCGTGAGATCACGACCTGAGCCAAAATCAAGAGTCCAATGCTTAACCGACTGAACCACCCACACATCCCAATGTTGTCAGTTCTTAAAAGGTAAAGCTATGACTCATTCATTCATTCCCTATACCTGGTAGAGAACCTGTCATGGACTCCTAATACAGATATACTAAATAAATTCAGCCCAAACATACTTTCTTTACTTTTTGATCTTGTAAAACTTTTAGTCAGGAACTATTAGTCCAGAATTCGACAGACGCATACAATTTAAATGACTGGGACAAACCCCTAGGAATTCTTGTATTTCCTTTCTTCAGGCTCTAAATCTCAGTATCAATAATTTCAATTATATTCTTACTAGACAGACCCTCAATTTCTTCATTTTCTTGCCACTTTAGGCTTGCCTTCTCCAAACCTTGATCAACCCAATTATTTATTCTTCTTTTCTCCACTCAGGCTGACAAGTTTCACAGCTTAAGGGCTGTTTCCATAGAAATTAAAGTATACAACATGTCTGGCCCATGGTGCTGATACAGATTTACTCATCTGTATACTCAGGCCTTTATGAAATTCATCTTTATGTAATATCACAAGGACCTTTCTAAAATGCAAACTTAACCAGGTTATACAATCTCTGCTTAAAACCCTCTAATGGTTTCCAACTGATCTCAGTCCAGAGTTCCAAATCTTCAATATAACCTATAAAGTCCTAAATCCTTTGGCCTCTACCTACTGCTTTGGCTTCAAGGCACACTACTTTCCTCCATGCAGTGTTCTAGCTACACTGTCCTTCTTTTCAGTTCCTAGACTGCTCCCTCCCCACCCCCCCAACTATCACCACTCTTTTGCAAATGCTATTCCCTCTGGATGGAGCATTCTTCCTACCCTTGGTCAAGTTAACACCTGCTTGACTATCTCTCAAACATCATGGTTGATATCAAACATCCTCTATCCCCTCTCCAGTCTGTCAGGTTACTTAGATAATGTACTCTCAGTGAACAGTATCCCTTCCCTTTAATCACCCTGTTTCTCCTACTAAATTATAAGCTCCATAAGAGCTGGAAAAGTATCTTTTGCTCTCCATTTGTACCTCTAATACCCATGCTAGCCACTTAGTATATATTTAACAAATATCTGTTAAATGAATGCATTTGTTCAGTGCTCCACCTGACATTTCCCACACTGCTATATCCAAGTTTTACCAATCTCCTCAGCCTTCAACCTATAATCTTGCTAGTAGAGGCTGGCTCCAGCCAAGAGCAAAGTGCCCACTGTCATAGCTGGTTCCAATGATACGCAAGAGCCTACACTGAGCCACAGTGATCCTGAGAGAGGATCACTCTAATACCTGTCCTTCATTTACTGTGTAAATATTTACTGGACATAGTGTATGTGCTAGATACTGTTCTAAATGCTAATAACATGGTAGTGAACAGGTAAGTTCCCTGGTTGCTATGGACTAAATTGCATCCCCCCCAAAATTCATATTGAAGCCCTAGTCTCCAATATGATAGTATTAGAGAAAAAGTCTATAAGGGGGAGTTTCGAGTTAAGTGAGGTCATAAGGGTAGAGCGTTAAACTGATACAACTGGTGCCCTTACAGGAAGAGGGAGAGCTACAGAGCTCTCTGCCCACCATGTGACGACACAGTGAGAAGGCAGCTACCTGGAAGCCAGGAACAGAACTCTCGCAGAACTAGAGCTGGCACCCTGATTTCAGACTTCCAACCTATGAGTGCTGTGAGAAAATAAATATCTGTTGTTTAAGCCACCTAGGCTACGGAGCTTTTGTTATGGCAGCCCAAGCAGACTCATAAGCTGGCCTAATAATGCCTGCATTCTAGAGCTGAAGTTATGTCCAATCTTAAAGAGAGCTTAAAATTTTAGGAATGAGAAGGAAGAGGCACCTCATGCAGTAGGATATAGCTAAAACAACAAAAAGCAGGAAGAGATACTGCCAAGTAAGGGTTCACATCCATACCTGTACAGAGGAGACCTCTTAACTGAAGGTATCTGGAGATCTAGCCTATCTTCCTATCTTATCACAGGACTCTATTAAGTATGCTTTTAAGCACACTTTTAATCTGGGCTTCCATCCCATAATCATATTCTTTATATATAAGAAAACTTGGTGGCACACTGAAAAATCCACCTTAAAAAACACAAATGGAGGGGTGTCTGGGTGGATCAGTTGGATAAACCGTGCAACTTCGCCTCAGGACATGATTTTCAGTTTGTGAGTTCGAGCCCCTTGTTGTGCTCTGGGCTGAGAGGTCAGAGTCTGGAGCCTGTTTCAGATTCTGAGTCTTCCTCTCACTCTGCCCCTCCCCCACTCACACTTTCTCAAAAATAAACAAACATGAAAAATTTTAAAAAACACTAACAGAAGGTGTTACTACTTTGATTTGCATGACTCTCAAGGGAGGACCATCAGCATATCTTCTGCTGTAATTATGCATGTACAATGTTTATATCACTATTCATAAAATCCGATTACAGTAATTTACATACAAAACTTGAGAGTAAGACTGGCTAACCCTCTCGTTTCACAGAGAAATAAAGTGAAGACCAGATGTTTTGGTTCTTGTCCAACACCTCCCAACTCCCATCTCAAATACTGCATAAGAAAAAAAATCAACTACATCATTTGTGGGGCCTACTGCAAAATGAAAATACAAGGCCCTCTTATGCAAAAATTATTAAGAATTACAACGCGGTGACAAAAGAGCATGAAGCCAAGAGCCAGCCCTTCTAAATGAGGGGTCTTAGGTGACTGCATAGGTTGTACTAACACAAAACAGAGAATAGAGAGTTATTTCCTTTTAAGAAATGTGTTTGTTTACAATCCAACACATAGACAGTGTAGATGGATCCTGGCTCATGAACTTAGATAACTAGGAATATGATGAAAAGCAAAGGTAACTGAACCTGGAGTCAGAGGACCTCCAGCCACTGACTGGCTAGACACTAACAAGTCTGTTAATGCACCAAGATGGGAAGAGCTAGAACACGCCGTACCTTCATGTCACAAAGTTGGGACAAATTGAGCTCTTCATACCACACAGCTGTTATTGTCACTATGATTTCCTTAAACAACCCTGGAAGTTAATGTTTTCAAAAGCTGGAAACACTGAAAAGTGGGAGTCTAAGGGGTGATATTATATATTACATATTATATATTATATTAACATCTTCACCTTCAAGTTTTACAAGTGTTCACTTCCCGTCACTGGTTTTGACCACAGGAAGGCCATGCTGAGCCTGTATTCTTCACCAGAACATCTGTAACAGCACCGTCCGACAGAATACAGTGTTAGCCACATGATTTAAGTTTCTAGTAGCCACACTGACAAAGTATAAAGAGATGAAATTAAACAATATATTTTATTCTGCCCAACCTATCCAAAAAATATCCTTTTCAACATTAAACCAATGGAAAAAAAATGGCTTTTTTGTTTGTTTTGGGGAGGGGTGCCAAGGCCTGTAAATCCGATGGGTATTTTATTGTACACTTAGAGCCCATCTCAACCCCCTGTGGCTACTGGACAGAGAAGATCCAAAATACTAAGTGTACAAGGTATCCAACTACCCTTTCACATCGTTTTTGTTGTCTTCTACTTTTCTTACCATAATAACAGCAGTAGCAGTTTCAAGAAATTTTCACCCTCACCGTCTGCAAGGAGATGCACTGCACAAATATCCCTTAAAATATAGTTATACAAAAGGCCTGCAAATGCGGGCATTTGCAAATCATTTCGGCAATGCTCGTGGCATTGCCACGTGCGTGAAAGGCTTTATTCATCCTCTTACGGAATTTTCTCTCCTCATACAAGCAGAGGACGCAGCTAACCGGGTGACAGGCCCCTTAGGAAGTATTTAATAAAGTACAGCCAGAGCGAGGCTCTTGCGATTCCGGGTAAGTCCGGAATCTGAGGGCCACTCCCACGCTTCAGACACCTGGCTGAGCCTCCGTCCGACGCGAGCACGCGGCTCCGCAGGAACTCGCCGCGCGGGTGGCCGCAGCGCGGACCCAGCGTCCCCGAGGAGGTCCGGGCGCGCCCGGGGGCCGCGTGCAGCTCCGAGGCTCCCAGCTAGGCCCTGCCGGCCGCCCGGCGCGGTTCTCCCGCAGCGCCGAACGCGACGCCCCGCGCTTCGGCTCCGAGACGGCCCCTGGGTCCGCCCCCGCCCAGACCTTTCAACAGAGCTTTCCCGGGCCCCTCGCGGCGGCCCCGGCACTCCCGAGCCCACTATCCGGGCCTCCGTCGGGAGGACTGAGACGCGCGGCCCGAGCCGCACTCACTGACCTGAGGAGGCAGCGCGGCCACCGCACAGCCACTTCCGGCTTGGTCACCGCCCCTCCCGCCGTGGGAGTTCGGACGCGGGCAAGATGGCGGCCGCGCCGGCGCGGCCGGTAACCTAAGCCACCCGGCTGGGGCCCACGACCCTACGACCGCGCCTCCGACACACGTGGACGCGCCTCGGCCCCGAAAGGAGAGTTCCCCTCCCGTGAGCCCCGCCCTTCGTCGCCCTGGAATCGCCCCGCCCTGGGGCGGGGCCACTGCCCAGGAGGCCCCGCCTTCCGCTCGAGCGCTCCCCCGCGCCCCCTGAGGCCCCGCCTCTGCAGCCCGCGGGAGGTATCCCGGGCACGAGCACCTGGACTGACAATCTGAGAGGAGTTTTCCCAAGTACTACACACACTTTAGCTCAATTGATTAGTTAAATCTACATTAACAATGTATTTCAGGCCATGCCTGTAGTAGAAACCCAGGGTATTTGGTTCATGATTTATTCATTCATTTACTCATTCAACAAACACCTCTTGAGTGACTATTGTGTACCTAGCACCGTCCTGGAACGCTGGGGAACTAAAATGAACAAAAAAGACGTGGTCCTGGTAGACAACAATGGTGCCTTGTAAGGGCTAATACAGTGCTCGATCAGAGAGGCGCCTCCTTAGTGTAGGGAAGTCAGGAAGGCTTCCTTGAGGACACCTAGGAGTGAGAGTAGTGGGATGAATTATGGGAGGAATTAGTAGCAGAAGGGTACAGAGAGGAAGGGATTGGAAGAGAAGAGACTTTTAGAGCAGACGAAGAGTAAGTGCAAGTTGAGGAGAGATGGCATTTCAGTGGGGAAGTAATCAAGTATGGATGGATGAGCAGAGGAAGTGGGGAGAGATTAACATGCTGTATCAGAGAGGTATTTGGAAACCAGGGTAGTGGGTTTGTCCTAAATACAATGATACAGCCATTGAAGGTTTTTAACTAGGCAAGTGGTATGATAGTTTTTCCAGGAGAAAAGGAAAGGATAGGGTAAGGATCCCAATGAGAGGTTATAGAATCCAAACTACCAGTGATATGGAGAGTGGGAATGGAGAGAAGTGTGTGGGGAATATTTAAAGATGGAATGAACAGAGCTCGAGGGTTGACTGAGTGAGGGAGAAAGAGGGTTCTGGGTTTCCCATAACCGAGTGAATGGTGCGGCCACAAGTGTCACAAATCTGACACAGGCTTCCTTGAGATGTCTGGCAACCTTTGCTTGTCAGTTCATGCTTAAAAATGGGTGTTTTGAGGCTTGTGGTGATTGGTGTATATAGCAAAATGAGCTTAATCCTGAAAAGCTTTAAGGCAAATCATTTTTGATAAGAAGATGAGTCTGGGCAGAACATTGCCTGAAGGTGTCCAGAACATTGTCTGAGGTTCCTTTTCATTCCTGCCATTGGAGAAGGAGAGGCTGGAGAATGCACTGCTGTGGGGAGATACCACAAGATTCATCACCTCAAACACTATCTTTGCAGTCTTCTCAATGGTCTAGGCCCTGGACCCAAATTACCAGATCAATATAAGTATCTTCCTTATCTCCTCCTACCGGATACATAGCTGAGGAGGGCATCTCACCTAACGTCAGGAGATGACGTTACTTCCTACATCAGACAGAGAATTTAAGGTATTTGGTAGGAATTTCCCACAGCCTCCTATTTTTTTCTCTTTCCTTCCCCCAACATCATCGTTCACTCCCATTCTTTCCTTCTTCTAGTTTTCACAGAGGAAGAGGAAGGACCCTATATGTTTCTCCTCTTCCGGGACCTTGCACCATCAATTTTCTCCTTCTCTTTGTGTCCCCATCTACTGCTTCTTACTTTCAGCATATGTTCAAGTCACTCCCATTTTTCTCCTCAAAGGAGAAGGTCATACTGGCTTTCTCTAATCCTACATTCTCCTATTTTCTCCTGAATTCACTCTTCTCAGGTCTTCGTGCCACCACACCACCAAAACTGCTCTTCATTTGACAATAGTTGTCTTCCCTTTCCAGAATATATGCTCCACATCACCAGTTTTCATTCTGTTATACCTCCACCCCCAAATGTTAGCAAGGCACTTGGTGACCCAGTTAAAGAGGAGAATTTCTTGGCTTCCCTTTAAGCTAAGTGTGGTTATTATCAAAAAATTGTGGGAGCAGTTGGGTGGCTCAGTTGGTTGCACCTCTAACATCGACTCAGGTCATGATCTCATGGTTCATGGGTTTGGGCCCCTCATTGGGCTCTGTGCTGACAGCTTGGAGCCTGGAGCCTGTTTTGGATTCTGTGTCCCTTTCTCCTCCTCACACTCTCAAAACTGAATAATAAACATTAGGGGAAAAAAAGCAGTGCCCAATGAGATGTCAGTAGAAATGGATCATGTCCCTTAAAAGAGAAGCTACTTGACATCTACATTCCTCTCCTCCCTTCCAGCTGTCTGGAAAACAGGAAAAAAGAAACATGCTATAGAAATGGAGGCCATGTATTAAGAAAGTCAAAACTGCTCCCTTCCTCTAGGTCCCAGCCTAATTTGGAAAACAGAGGTACCCTCCTCCTTTGGATCAACCACAGACGTCTGGACCATTTCACAAGAGAAAATAAACTGTGTTGTCTTAAAAATTACTGTTTGTTTGGACCTGTTTGTTATAGTGACTCAGCCTATTCCCTGATACCCAGGGACACTGTCTATTTAATTCTCTACTTAATCTCCAGAGCCTAAAACAGCATAGGGCATGCTCAATAAAAATTTGTTGAATATGTCCTAAAACAATACCTTTCTCTATGTTCTCCTCCACCTAATGTATTTTTCTCTCCTTCCTTTGCCATCTAAGCTTTTGTGAAAGTGTGTTCTTCTCAGGCTGCCACCAGTTTCTTACACTCTAACATCCCAATAGGATTAAGTGACACTTTTCTCATTCTACTGGGAAATCGAATCCCCTTCTTCACTAAAGGGTGTTCCTGGTTAGTAAAACTAGATTGTGTCCCCTGCAAGAGAAGCTTCTTGCCATTCACTTCCTCCTCTCCTTTCCTGCTGTCTGGGAAATGGCAGACAGCATTTTCCTTGTGAGTAGTGAACTTTTGGCATAGAACTTTGGATTTCCTATAGCTCCTGCTGCATAATATATTAAAAAATATTTACTGAGTGGGATTATGCATTGTATTTTTTGAAGATTAAAATGTGTCAGAGTATTTAATAGATTGCTTTGAGGTTACACTAGTTGTTTGTATCACATGTGCATTTTGTAATAGATGCCAGAGTTGCTATAGTTCAGTCTCATGGGTTTTTTTGTTTTGTTTTTTAATTTGAACTCTTGTGTCCTTAACAAGATATTGTTCTTTCTAAGTTCCTTTACATACGTTGTGGCAATCCAGGATTGGATTTATTTGTTGCGGTTTAAAACCAACAAAGGACAACAGTTGAAGAACTGCTGATTTCCTTCTTTAAAAAAAACTTTTTAAATGTTTATTTATTTTTGAGAGAGACAGAGACAGAGAATGAATGGGGAAGGGGCAGAGAGAGAGGGGGAGACACAGAATCCAAAGCAGACTCCAGGCTCTGAGCTGTCAGCACAGAGCTCAACCTGGGCTTGAACTCATGGACTGCAAGATCATAACCTGATCTAGTTGGCTGCTTAACCAACTGAGCCACCCAGGTGCCCCAATATCCTTCTTATTAAGTGCTGCCCTTAGAGGGAATTCAGTTACTATTGGAACATTCTGTGAAGTCTGTGACTGGCTAATCCCTGCTCCCTTTATTTGCACATGCACAAAATCAGTATGTACCTGAGAGCAAGTTTTACTTTTAGGCATCAAGAGGATATTAGAGCCCTGGAAATAAGTGACATGGCCTAAGTAATTTTTTTACAAACGTTGAAGATGAGAAGATCTGGGAGATTGTTTTTGAGAGAGAGAGAAGGAGTGGGGAAAGGATAGAGAAAGAGAGAGAAAGAGACAGAGAGACAGAGAGAGGACTTCAAGCAGGCTGCGTGCTGTCAGCACCCAGCCATGTTCATCTCTTGAACTGTGAGATCATGACCTGAGCCTCGATCAAGAGTCAGAGGCTCAACCGACAAACCCACCCAAGGGTCCCAACGTAAGAGATCTTAAAATAGCGGTCTTCAAAAATATTCAAGTATACTCCCAAATTGATTGTGTAAATTAGTATACTTGTTTGTATATTTGGGGGGATTACATCTAACAATGTCATAATAGATTTACATAGCTCCAAGGATATGATTTATAGTACATTTTTAATACTTAAATTATAAATAAAATTGTTATATCATATTTTAAATGAATTGGATGAAATTTAAATACGTTAGAGTTTCTTACAATCATTCATTTAAAATTTTTGTGACTAAGCTACTCTTTAATGGTAGGAAACTTTATATTATTGTATTTTTTTCTTCTTGATCTTGCCCTTCCATTTTACTTTCTCCCAGAATTCTTTGTTTGATAACAAACAACTATTTGGCATATACCATGTGCCAGATGCTTTACAACACAGTCTCATTTAACACTGTCTTGGGTTAGGTGCTCTGGAACCATATTTCAAGAGGGAGATTAGGATGTAGGACACTCACGAAGCAGTGCTGGGATCAACACCTGTGGAAGGAAGAAGGAAGACAGAGGATGGGGCAGAAGGAAAAGCTGAGCTGTGATTCAGTACCAACAAAGGCCTCAGCCAAGCCATGAGAAACTTTGAAACTGGATTGGCTTGAATTGGGACAAGGCACGCAGGACTTAATTACACCCCATTGATGTGGATATGTCATTGATGTGACCTGTCCCTTGAAGGAAGTGTGACTTTGAATAAGGCAATTTTCTACACCAAACAGTCCCCACACACAGCTGGCGGCTGAAGGACATCTCCTGGCAACTTTCCCAGCAGCCCAAGGACAAAGTCATTTATTACTGAAGGGGGACATCTAGGAGGTGCACCATGGACTCTACCTCATCTTTATCATGATGAGGTCAATACTGTTAATTCTTCCCTGTTACAAATGAGACAAAGGAGGCACAGAAGTGTTAAATAAATTTTCCATGATATCTCTTAAGCGGCAGAGTCCTCACGGATATGAACTTAAACAATATGGCCCCAGCATTGTGCTTCTAACTAACTATTGGCCCAAGCACTTAGCCAATGGAAAAGCCACTTACTATAATTCTAAGTGTTATTTAAATAATCTTTGAAAACAGAAGTTGGCAAAAAAAAATTTTTTTTTTAAGGGCCAGATAGTAAATATTTTCAGCTTTTTAGGTTACTCTGACTCTATCACAACTACTCCGTTCTGCCATTGCATTGAAGAAGTAGCCGTGGATGGTACATAAACAAAGGGGTGTGGCTGTATTACAGGAAAACATTATTTATAGTAACTGGTGACAGTTTGGATTAGTCTGTTAAACCCTGTTTTGGAAAAACACTTAGAGGAAACACTCATGGTTTATTGTTACAGGAATAAAATACTACCGAATGGAGTATACATAATAATTCTAACCTTATTTTTTAAAGACGGGAAGGAATTATGCCAACATTTTATGAGTAGATTTCTCTGTGTGCTAGACTTAAAAGTGATTATTTTCTTCACTATACTTTTCTATGTTTTCTGAAATAAAAATGTAAAACTTTTGATGAGAAAAAACCCCAACGACTATTATTTTAAAGAATATAGTTGGAGAATGAATTAGGATGCTAAATTCCATAATGATAGGCAGATACATCATAACCCTGTACCCCTGGGATTAAGGCAGCGTACTAAATGCTTCTGGAACTGGAGCCATTCTAGGACGTTTACTGCAACATGGGTGATGCTAACGTTTCCTGCTTTGCTCATTGCTTCTTCACAGGGTCTCTGCTTCATTTGTGGGCAACTCGGTATTATGGAATGAATGCGTGTGTGTCCCCCTAAAATGGATATATTGAAATCCTAACACCTATGCAATGGCAATAGGAGATGGGGTCTTGGTGAGATAAGGTCATGAGAGTGGAGCCCTCACGAATGAGAGAAATGCCCCAGAGAGCTCTCACAATCCTTTTC
Source organism: Suricata suricatta (assembly GCF_006229205.1). NCBI lineage: Eukaryota > Metazoa > Chordata > Mammalia > Carnivora > Herpestidae > Suricata > Suricata suricatta. The sequence continues at coordinate 83,678,864 of NC_043701.1, read as the reverse complement.
TGGACACAATGAAGTTGGCACTCTGAAATCCAGAAGAGCGTCCTCATCAGAACTCGACCACACTGGCACCTTGATCTCAGACTTCCAGCCTCCAGAACTGTGAGAAACACATTTCTGTTGTTTGTAAGCAATGCAACCTATGGCAATTTGTTAGAAGAGCCAGAACTGACTAAGAAACTTGGCTAATCCTTTCTGATGAGCACTGAAGTAGCAGCCAGAAAAATACTATCAGAGCAGCACTGCTAATTCACTGCTAATTCGAGTGAAACACAGGCCTGGTTTCTTCCCCTCCTTGAATGGGATTTGAGTAAATCGCACTTGGGCTTTTGAAACAGATGATAAGGCTAAATTCTGCTTGTCGCTCTGCTCCCATAGCCATTGCCCTAGTTATGGTCTTAATTACTGCTCACCCAGACAGTAGTCTCCCAACTGGCCTCTGTTCCTCTCATTTTCCTCTAAACCATCTCCTCTGTGTAGCCAGACTGATCTTCCTCAAGCACATCTCAGGTGACCCTCTTCTGGAGAACTCTGCATTGGTTCATGCTCCCTGCAGATCAAACTCCTTAGCCCACAACTAAGTCCTCAATACTGTAAATCTTAATGGTTGGTGAGAAAAAACAGTTGTGTTTTCAATGGATCAAATTAATTTTAGAATTACCTAAACCAAAGCCCAAAGCAGTTGTGAAGGCATGCTTCTCTTGGTAGTAAGATGAGAAAAAGATTCCCAGAACCATCACTGAAAGTTAGACATATATCTAACTATGAAGATGATGCATTCAGAACCAGGGTAATTTGGAGCCAAAGACCAGGTCACAGAAAAACCAAAGCATATCCAATAGGTCTGGGTCAATATTTTGGAATGTTTCTGATGTAATGTACAATGTGTGACTATAAAGCCTTTAAATGGATAATTAATTTGATTCTCATGTTCAAAATCTTGGGCCCTCAGAAGCTTATTTGAGAAGCCAAGCCTGACATTCTTAGTAAGTATAATTGCACACCCAGAAAGAAATGCAAGAGGTAAGAAACCAAAAGCATAAAGAGAATCAGAATTGGAATCAGGATAGAAACAATGAGGAAAAAAATCTACTTCCTAAGGTCTAACCCTTTTGTAGCTTTTGTTATCTGTCAGTTTTATAGTCATTAAAAAGAGGAGTGTATTTTTTCTCCTCCTGAAAAACCCTTAAAATAATCTGCTACTCGAAATAAACAATATAGAATCCAAAAGGACAGTCGAGCAGATCAATGAAACCAAGAGTTGGTTCTTTGAAAAAATAAACAAAATCGATAAACCTCTAGCCAGACTCCTCAGAAAAAAAAGAGAGAGCACCCAGATAGACA
>NC_043701.1:83627895-83677423 GCF_006229205.1 Suricata suricatta | reverse complement strand
ATGAACTGAGGGTTGAGAGGGAAGGGGGAGGGGGGAAAAGAGGTGGTGGTGATGGTGGAGGGCACTTAAGGGGAAGAGCACTGGGTGTTGTATGGAAAACAATTTGACAATAAAATATTATGGAGAAAAATAAAATAAAATAAAATTAAATTAAATTAAATTAAAAAAAATAATCTGCTACTCTAAACTTGAGAAGTATTCAGTTTGCAACGTTTATGAGTTTGAGTAAATCTAGCTTATTAAATTTATATATTTTTAATATATTAGTTGTATAAATGAGGTAAAATATGTACTAATGATTTAAAGATTAATAAATTACATAAAATAGTGGATAGTCCTCTCCATGTAACATGCACGAAAGCTTCTGGGATATTTTTTTTTAAATGTTATCACCATGAAGTTGTCCCCATTCTGGCCCAATGTGCTTTTCCCGTTTGGTCCCTTAACCAATGCCAGTTCTAGCCCTACTGAATTGTGCCTATTATTTTTATATAGCACCTTTCCTGTAACATGCCTGCTAGAGTAGGCAGTTTGATATCCAGGAGCAGGAGGGGAGAAAGGAAGATAACAGAAGGACAAATGCCAGGGACCACCCCGTCTCTGCCAAGTCTCTGCCCCATTTCCCTTAGACCAATCCCCTTTGCTGCTTAGCACAGACTGATAAGTAGAAGATACGGGCTACAGTACTTCCCCAACTTTGGAGCATGCACACTTATGAAAGACGGTGTGCTCTAGTAATTCCGAGGCTGTAATAATACCATTATAATACCATTATAATACCGTTTGCAATGCGGTTTGAGCCCCCAACATAGGTTATGCTTACACACTTATGGGAAGATGACTAACACAGACTTGCCGGAAAGGTTGGAGAGGAGGAAACCAAGGCAGACCCAAGATGGAGTGACAGTAAGATAAGAGGGAGGAGACCAAATAAACCCCATAAAAGAACACAATGAGAAACTCGGGGTGCTGCTCACCCACCTTCGGGTCATCCCCCTCCTCTGTCTTTGGAGTGTACTTTCACTTTGCTAAATAAAAGGCCTTTACTACTTTAACTCTCTATCGGGTCTCTCAACTGAATTCTTTCTTTTGAGAAGACAAGAAATGAGGAATTCCACAATCCACCACCCAGTACCATGCCCTTGTTCCTTTTTTTTTTCTTTTCTGGAATGCCCTTCTCCAAGAATTAGAAAAATTAAATTATATTCATCCTTCAAGGTATATCACTCAACTCCTCTTTGATGTCTCCAATAGCTGTGAGTATTGTCTATCTTTCCAAACTCCTTAGCATCTTGTCTACTGTGCCTAGGATTCTTTGGATCTTCACACACATGCACACGCACATGCACACGCGTACACACACACATTATATACTGTAATAATGCTATTACCTATTATACTGCAACATATTTATATGGTTTTTTAATTCCTTGAGGATGGGATACATGTTACAGTCATCATTGTTCCCTTCACTATTTATTGAATCATGATGAAAGGATTGCATGATGAAAAATTACACAAATATGTGAATGCTTCCATTCCAACTCAAAAATTTAAAAATACTATTGTGAAAGCAGTATTGAAGAACGTATCTTGAAATTCTGATATTCCCATCATGCACAACTGTTTTCATTTCTCTGTTTCTGTTTCAGGGTTTATCCATGCTCATACATGTTTATCTGAGTAATAAGATGTTCAAAATGGAATTTGTCATTTCTAGTGTCTGGCTAAAGCCCCACTAGCCTGGAACAGAGTAATAGGTGATGATTACTCCCACATTCCAAAGTGAGATGCTACCACCTGTAGATTTTGTACACTAAAGACCCCAAACCCTCCTGAAGAGGGCTTGGGACTGAAGAGTCTGAGAGAGATTTCTTTGGAGAAGCTCATGCCCAGCAAGTCTTACTCCTACTTCCCTAGAAGAGATCTGACAGTACTGTTGTCCCTGGAGGGTTTGATCTGTGCAAGCTGGAACAGAAACACAGGTGGTCTGCTATCTGAGCCACGCATGAAAATTCTAAAGGCCAGCTTGGTTGTTCCGAAGCTGAGCAGTGAGAGGAGCATCTGTTGGAAACTTGACTCCTGGAGTGAAACTCCTGGAGTTTGTCAAGATAAATGATGCTGGAGCATACCTTGTGGACAGGATGAGGGCCACAAGGGCAAGAGAGGCAGCATAGCCCAGTCAATAAGAGGGCTTTCTGATGAGAGTGAGGTGACCTAGCTGAGAGGCCCTGGAGGTGTTCCTTTGAGAATAGGCCGATGTGAGAGGAGGTGGAGTTCCACACCCCCCACAGAAAAGACCCAGCTGGCTTTAAAAGAACTTGAGATGAGAGATCCCCAGTGAAGCAGTCTCCCAAAGAATGAGGGACAGCTCCGCAGTGGAGAAACATCACTTGAATACCTTCCGGAACCATAGCAAGACAGTTAAATAGCTCTTTCCTGCCGGTCTACCTGCTCTTCATGAGTGTGTGAAAGACAGACAGGCACAAAGTGGGGAAATGGGAGTCCCAGGTATGGAGAAGAGAATCCTCAAGGTCAGTTTGGGCTACTACATGGGAATAGACATTTTGATTATGGGAAGCAGATGGTTTTTATAATTAAATGTGGAAGAAGAGATTTTTATATAAAAGACTGACCCAAAGACTCATGGCATCAGCCTGTGATTTCATCTAAGTGGCAAAAAAGATAAAAAAAATATATATCCTGGCTTCAAAAATAGAAACAAAAGGACAATGGCGAGTAAAATAATGCTGTTTTATAATGCATCCAATGGAGTCCTGCATCTTCAACAGATTGGTGATATTCAAATGGAATCAAAAGAGCAAAAAAACTGTATGCAACGGAAATTTCAAGTTTTAAATAAGTTAATATAAATGATAAAATATAAAAGCAGCGCCTGGGTGGCTTAGTTGATTGAGCATCTGACTCCTGACTTTGGCTCAAGTCATGATCCCAGGGTTGTAGAACAAGCCCTGCATTGGTCTCTGCCCTGAGGCTGGAGCCTACTTGAGATTCTTTCTCTCTCTCTCTCTCTCTCTGCCCCTCCCCCCTCATCCACATGTGCTCTCTTTCCCTGTCAATAAATAAATAATAAACTAAAATAATAAATTAAAAATATATAATAATAAATCACAAAAAATTATTGCACTCTATATACCAAAATATTAATTGCATGAAAAGTGTTATGTTACACGGGACTGACACCTATAGTGCTGAAGGTTATGCATTAAATGGCTCTAGAAGAGTCATATACATTGTAGTTATTCTGACAGTTGTCAGGCAATAAGTCTTGAGAAAAAGATACTTTTCTAATATTAAGTATGATCCTGTATATTACGTGTATAATACTGTAAAGGGAATGGTACTATATATCATTAGAAACATTCACACATGGTGTATAAATTAGGCAAATGCTCAGGCTATTAGAACCTTATTTGATGATGAAGGACGTGGTTACAGGAAACTTGGACAAATGTATGTTAGACTATTGCACCTGTCATTCAGGATAAGTCTAACTTCTTCTATGGGGAGGTGTGAATAATGGGAGGAAAAATACCAAAAGTTATACACTAACATAAGTACCATAGAAATAGGAAAGAAGGGGCATATTTCTAAAGAAAATGGAAATATCAGTCAACATCCCTGTGAGAACTATAGTCAGGCATCAATTGCAACCAGAGGTTGACTAAGGATACAAGAATCTGGCAAAAATAGATGAAAGCATTCTGATAATCAATTTGCAATGTGGAATTTATAATACAGACATTTGTATATCTTGTTATGATTTGTAAATAATATTTATAAATATACCACACACTCTTTATATCAGTGACATTTGTAATAAACTTACATAAATTTGTGTACATATGTACACACATATATTTTCAGAGAGCCAATGGCTAAATACTCTTTAGCAAAAACACTGGATGCTGTGCTTTTTCATTTCCTTCCCTTTCCTAAGCCAGTTAGTTAGTAAGCCCTTTGGTTCTGTTTCCTAAGTATTTCTCAGAATTGTTCACTTCTTTCCATCCACGCTGCTGGTATTTGAGAGCCTTATCTTTCATTGGCATTTTGTGAATTTGCTATAATAGGGTCTTTCAGTCTCCAGGTTTGCTTCCGTGCAATTAATTCTTTACACAGCCAGCAGAGCAATGTTCCTAAAATGAAAATGTGATCATGTCACTCCTCTGCTTAAACCTATTCAGTGGCTCCTTGTTGCTTTCCAGATAAAGTCTAAACCCTTTAACATAGCATCAGAGAATTGCCTATTTATCTTCGGCTCCCTGGACTTCCAACCTCCATGTCACAGTGTGGACTGAGTGCCCTGTTCACAGGTCTCTTTTATAGATATTGTCATATTGTATTGTCATTACCTGTTTTTTAACTAATATTTTGTATGAAAATATCCAAACATACAGAAAAGTTGACAGAATTATACAGTTATCTCACTGCCCACCACCTGGATTCCATGATTAACACTTGATCTATAACTGACGTATGTTCTTGATCATATATCTGTCCATCTACGCATGCCTTTATCCATCTTCTTTTCATTTGATGAATGTCAGAGTAATTTGCTGGTAACAGTACACTTTTCTTCCAAACACATCAGCATGGTATCATTAACTAGTGTTTGTCTTTTCATTACTTAAAATATATATATTTCTGGTAAAATTTGCCACTGCCTTTTACTTCCTTATCTATTTCACTGGGCTGAAGTGACTGGGTCTTATTTGTTTTTTTCATCCAATGTCTCACATATAGTAGGAACTGTATGTGAGTTAATGTTTGTTAAATAAATATATTTGGAATTTCATCAGATGTTAGATTCTGATTCATACATTAAAGTAATTTTGTCATCACTTTGACTTACCCTCTTATTCTCTTCCCCAGAAAATTTTATAGAAACCAATTACATTCTACCCATTCAGCATCAGAAGCAATTAAGAATTTTAATCTGTTAATGATGGTAGACAAAGCGGTCCCTCGCACTGTGTCTTTCCACAAAGTCCCACAAGGTGGTGCCCAAATATCTTTTTTCAAGCAATAGTTCCTCAAGACCCAGGGTCAGTCCTAATTTGTGTCAGTATTTGGCATTTCCGAATTTGGTCAATTAACATAATGGAAAATATATAATTAAGTAAAAATTACTTACATTATAAAGTATATAAAGAGGGGCGCCTGGGTGGCTCGGTCAGTTGAGCGTCCTACTTCGGCGCAGGACATGACCTCACAGCTCGTGGGTTGGAGCCCGCGTAGGGCTCTGTGCTGACAGCTCAGAACCTGGAGGTTGCTTCCGATTCCGTGTGTCCCTCTCTCTCTGCCCTTCCCCTGCTCATGATCTGTCTCCGTCTCTCAAAAATAAATAAATGTTTAAAAAAATTATTTTAAAAAAGTGTATAAAGAGAGGAGTTAAGATGGCAGAGTAGTAAGGGGACCCTTCGCTTGCCTCATGCTTGTAACACAGCTGGATAACTACCAAATCAGTCTGAACACCCACAAAATCGATCTGAGGACTGAGAGACCAAACTGCACAATGAAAGAAGAGGCCACAAGGAGGAAGCATCACCTTGTGATTTGCTGTGTGGACTCATCACCTGAATTTGAATTCTGGGCTCTAGAAACTGCATATGTGATCTTGAGCTGGTTGCAAAATATCTTTGTCCCTCAATTTCCGCATCTGTTGAATGAGAATGATAAAATAGTACCTACCTCCCAGGGTGGTGCTCCAAGCTGACGCTTGCCGCGCTCAGCTAGACACCTGCTTGGAACGCCTTCCTGGCTTCTGCTCTCCAGACCGCTTTCACACTCTTCAGCCAGTTCTTGGAAAGTGCGCCCGTCCAGAAACACACGGTGCTGCCAATTTCCACAGCAATCCCTTGTCCCGCTGGGCGGAACCCCCTCTCCCTCCCATCGTTCACGCTGTTTCATCTACTGAAAACTCTCTCTCACTGCCCTGGTTACTAAGTTTCCCCCTCCCTGCAAAATTCCTCTCAAACCTTACGAAATCCCCAAATCTTAGTGATCTATTTTCCAGGCTGCCCCGTCTGCTCTGAACACCTTCAAACCAAACAATCCTTGCGCTTAAAGGGCTTGTATGTTACGTCCTGACACCTAGTGTACTGGCTTCCAAGTTCTTTAAGAAAAAAAGTTTTCTCCTTCAAAAAAAATCATACATGTGTAATTTCAGAACCTATAGTTCTGGATATAAATAATAAATAGTGATTATAATAGGTACCTTATGTTTGTGTAGAGCTTTATTTTATTAAAAGATTTCTCGTATCCCAAAATGGAAAAATATTAACTCACCTCAGGTCTCTTTCGCTGTAAACTTTCCCATGAATAATTTACTCTTATTGCAGAATTTAAAAGGATGAAAACTATATAGGAAAAACTATATGATTTAGATGGAATGCAAAAAACAGTTGACTCTATTACTTCAAATGGGGACGATGTTCTGTAAAACGGAGTTGTCATGGGTTGCTATAATGTGAGATAATGTTACTTAATTTTTTTTCAAACATTTTACTTCCAGAAATTTGAGAGTTATTCTAAGAACTTCCTTTTGGGGGATATTCTTATTAAATCCCAAATGGACTGACCACAGCATTCAAATGGGTGTTGAGTTTCTGAAACTTACACATACAGGTGATGATATCCTCTTATATTACTGGCTGTATTTTGACTAGGTATCAATAACATGCACAGTTGGTCACTGGAATTTTTGTAACAATCCCCAGCTCCTCAGGCGAACCTACCCAAAACCAAGGAAACAGCTCTTCAACAACTGATGTTCCTGCCTTTTATGGCCCAGGCATACACAGTGAGGTGTGAGACTCATGACGTGCAGGAATTTAGCCTATGATAATTTGTCCTGAGCCATTTGCCCCTTAAGTAAATCCATATTTTTCAAACATATAGTGTTGGCCATAGACCAGCCTCCTTTTTCTCCTGCTGTGGGACAAACCTGGATGGTATGAAGGCCAAGAAACCTCCTGAGGGCTTCAGGATTAATGAAAGATGGCCCCCTACCACACCAAGATCTGAACTCTATTCCCCACCGACTCATGGTAGGACCTTTGGGTGGGTCTCAACACCTACCCTCTAGTTTATCATCTGTGAAATGAAAAAATCAAATGAAAGGTGTGTCGAAGTCTCCTTTCAGTTCTTAAATTTGATGCTATTCATTGCCCCTCATACAAGGAAAGCTCAAATACATCTAGTAGGGAATTAAATAATTCACCCCAATACAGTATAACACTTTCTAATACCTGAAAGTAAAATCAACTAAATAATAGAAAATATTTTCCCCATTAAAGCAAAAGTTTGGGCAAGGCTTAAATAGATCTGATCTTTCTTTTTGGTGGACTGCATGAAAAAGTTAAGAGTGCCCTATCCACTAACCAAAGGGAATAATTTTGAAAAGAAAAAAACCTGAACATTCAAACTTATGGTACCACAAGACCTAAGCACTTTGAGACATTTATTAGACAGGAAAATTGTAAAATTTTCCAGATTGCACTCTGGTTTTTTGGCATGAATTAATTTGCTCTTAGTAAAAAATAAATACAGACAAAGAGAAAAATCAATATTGAAAAAATTTTTCAAAGAAAGATTTTAGCAATCATAAGATTGGGAAATGGAAATTTATGCTGTCAGTGTGGTCTAGGGCACTGTATGTTACATTTGTGACACAATTACTCAAGCTGGAGACCAAATGACAAACAATGAATCCAGATATATCAGGGAGCAAACATTACAAACTGTAAGTGAGTAAAGAGAATGTAGAAGAGCCAACTCAAACAGGATTTGGAGAGGGGAGGTGTGCTACAGTCACACTGCTCCAGACTGAAACAATGACACATTGCCTCTGTTTTATTACCAGTGGTAATTTTCACTTCCTTGTTGTCTTTGAATATTTTTAATCCTTTCCTTAGTTGATAAATAAAACTAAATCCATTTTGGTGTCCCTTTAATTAATGGATGAATGACATGAGAGAATGTTCAAGTCACAGTGTTAGAGCCCAGAAAGATGGTGAATCCCAAGAACTTCAGAGCTTTAGGGTAAATAAAAAACCCTACTACCTCAAGATTTTATGCTGAAAAAAATAGAAGGGGACTTCCAAAGACAGATATCTTCAAATTGAGTAAAAAGGTCTTTGACTTCTCTTTTCTCACTTGATAATGTTCTTTGTTACTCTGAATCAGCACTGTGAAAGTTGACAGAAATTGGGAGAAGATTGTGAAACATTACCTTAAAACTTGGTCTTGGTCCAGATGTATAACTTCAATAAAAGTTTGAGCTGATATGTTACTTAGCCTTTTCATTATTTCTGTAAGCTCAAGCAGATAAAACCTTCCAATATACACGAGACATCCCAGACTTTGATCCCTCTAAAATGTTTCTAGGACCCCCAAACACCTTCACTACTGAAATGGAGACCTCAGCACTGGTACCAAAACAAATAAAGCCAACATAGATTCTACTGTGGTAGAGTATAAAACATTTTTGAAAAAGATGAAAAAAGATTTCTTGTCCAGTAGAGCTCTGGAAGAGAGCAATCTATAGTATCACAGTTCTCAAGTGACTGATGAATACCAAAAAATTATTTCAAAAATAACTTAATAAATATTTTTTGAGTGCTTATTCTAGGCCATTACCGTAATAATAGTAAAAATAGTGTGCTTCTTTTTTCTATGAAGACTTTGCTACAGCCAGCACTGTGCACTGTAAGTAATAAAAAAGTTAGAAATATTAAGGTAGATGTTGTCTAGTGGACGTATAAAGGAGGTAGGGCCCCTATAACCAATAATAAAGGCATAATGAAAATTAAAAACAAAAAGACTTTGATACAGAGCAACTGTCAAAAGGTCATGGACTCCAAGTTGCCTTTTCTAGTCATCATCATTATCCACGTTCCCTTGTTTGGAGTGTGTAAGTCCTGATTCATACTAATTCAAGACCATCTATTAGGATTAAGACTACAGTCTTCATCCATGACATTTTGTTTCTCCTCATGTAAAACCAATTGCCTTATGTAACTAGCCTTTTCATGGAAATGGACAGAACACAAGATTTTCTTTGGAGTCACCTCCCCAATTAACTTAGTGCTGATAGCCACACCTGGGAATAAAAGGGGGCAAACCCTGGGTGCGGGCTACTATTTGACCTTGGAGGATGGAAGGAAAATGATGAATAGGCAGGACTCCAACCTGTCACCAACGTCCGACAGAACTTGCCAAGCAGGAGGGTTTTAGTACATTTTCCCCCTCCAGGAGTTACCTGGCTGCTTCTTAGAAGTATTATTACTGTTCTTCAAGTTGATACTCTTCCCCAGAAAAAAGGGAGTTGACCTTCTGAAAAAAAGCCACTTCCTTGTCCCATCATTCTCATCTCACAAAAGTGAAAAGTGTGGCTAACGTTCACAGACTATTTAAAGTACATACGTGGTTGCTTCCTGTGAAATTCCATCTGTACTTCTGCATTGTTACCCACTGTTTTTCTATTATCAAAGCCTCAGAAAACTTCCTCAGTTCCTCAAAAACTGCTTTGTGGTGCAGAGACCATGAACACATGAACATTTACCCAGATACATAATTTCATAATGCATTAGTTGTTTTAAGTGAGGCTTAGGGTTCAGATACATCTGAACCAAGACCCCATTCTGACATTCTCTAGCATCAGTATGACAGTGGGAAAGTTACCACACTCTTCTCTGCCTCAACATCCTCATCTGCAAAATGTGAATTCTTATAGCACTTACTGTACATAGGGGTGATGTTTTGAGAGGGCTAAATGCCGTAACATAAATAAAGCATTTAGCACAGTGCCTCACACTTGGTAAAGTGTTCATGAAGTAGAAGCTATTATGTCACAATAAGCGTATCTGTAAATGTCAAAGTGCCTTCCTAAGAAAGCTAACTTTAAATAATGAGAACGGAAAGATTTGTATAGCTATCTCTGATCTCTTGCTACTCTCTGTGAGGCAGTTCATTGAGAAGCCTGTCTGTTAGTTGCCTAGGAGTCAAGTGGCTTCTTGGCAGTATGTTTTGCACTGACAAACACCGACTTAATATGGGTTGTAACCAGAAGGTAGGAAACAGGATAAAAAGAGAATGGAGCCACTTCAGTGACTGCCTTTCTGGGACAGAGAGCTTAGAATATTGACCACTGTAAACCTAGCTCTTGTGTTATAGTTTGGAAGGATCTTTTTTTCTCTAATTTTTAAAATATTTTTATTTTTGAGAGAGAGAGAGGGAGAAAGAGAGGTGGTGAGCAAGGGAGGGTCAGAGAGGGAGAGAGAGATACAGAATCTGAAGCAGGCTCCAGGCTCTGAGCTGTCAGCACAGGGCCCGATGCGGGGCTCAAACCCGCGAACTGTGAGATCATCACCTGAGCCGAAGCCGGACGTTTAACCGATTGAGCCACCCAGGCACACACATCCCTTTTTTTCCCTAATGTTTTTTGTTTTGTTCTGTTTTGGAAGGATCTTGATAAATAAGTTCACTCCCTCCCTTGTTTCATAAATGGGAAACAGAGGTCCCCATATTAGAGACAGAACCAGAACTAAATTCAAATCACTCTTTCACTGTATATTATATCAACTTCAGTATAAAAAATTTCAAAAATCCCAGACATAGAAAGGCTAGAATAATGAACTTCTCTAGACTCTTCATCCAGCTCCAATAATTATCAACCCACATTGAAAAACCCATCCTGAAAAATCAGTTTTACATCTGAGTCTGTTGTCATTTACACTCTCTCAAAGAGCTGTTCGGAACCAATATCTTACAGAGCACACCCCAGGCAAAGAAACGTAGAAACAGAAGGAGGATATGGTATGAGGAACCAAGGCAGGCTGTCAATAAATGCCAAAATTGTAGGAAATTGGCTCAAGTTATTTTTATAACAGTCTGGAGGACACAGACTTGTTCCAAGAGGACACTGTTCCTTTAAATTACTTTCTGATCCCACCCAGATCTTGCACCCTGGCCAAATGCCTGACCACTCTTGCTTTTCCTTAGGCTAATAAACATGAATAAAAGGTTGCAAAAGTTCCAAGAGCAAAGATAATTTTTGTTTCCCCAGCACAGAACAATATCAAATAGCCAACTCCATCCCCAACAATGGTCCTTGCTGTTGGCATTTGCTTAATCAGTCTTTAATTCCCGCTTGACAAACTTTATAAGGTAAGACATAACTGTTTTATTTTAATCACTTGAAATCAGAGATGACCACCTAGGCACTGTGGAAGACTAAAAGGTTTGCATACTTACTATGCGAAGGAAGCTGAAAATAATAGCTGATAGAAAATTTTTCTATCTTCTGCCATTACTTTAAATTAATTATTAGAAAAATATAAATAATTGTTAAAATGTAGGCATTTAAAATTTATGTCAAAGTTATTTGAAAATTGATTTTTAATTCACAGGCTACTACCTAGCATTGCAATGATGTTAACCTCTTCTGGGACCTCTTTTTCTTAATTTGGAACATATTTTTATGACTCAGTATTAATTATAGAATGCTTGATAATTTGGTTAGTTTGGCAATTTGGATAAAGTGTTCATTTGATAATTTTCTCTTTATGTAAAATAAATGCTATGCAAACACTGTGAATACAATTGGTAAACTCTGCTGAAAGAATTTTAGTTTTGAAAAGTCACAAAAAATAAAGCCTCTTGGATTTATTGATTCTGATATTTACCCCAAATAAATTTTAGGCAAAAAAGGCAAATATATAGCATTTGGTTAAAGATAATCTTTGTTTCTGCATTTTAAAAGTGCAGCTTATAGTAAACATAGAGGTTTATATTCCTTTTATTTAACTAATGACATTTCCCCCTGACCTATTTTACTTGTATATGAAGCTAAATGAGCAAAAGATAAGAATTATTGAAAACTGAGGCAAAATAAAACATGGCAAAATGATTAGAAATGAATGTGCTCTTAAGATGGCAAACTAATAAGAAAGAAAGAGATTTCAGGAAGGCAGTGGAACTAGAAACCAAAGGTATAAGGGTATCCTCAGGCTAATACCAGGAAAGAGAGAGGCATGGCAAGACTGCTTTGAGAGAGCTAGTTAAATTATCAAAGCAAATAGTAATAAAATATGAGACATTGTGATTGTTGCTAGTGAAGAGGATGTGATAGTGAGCATTGTATAGGCAAAGCTTCAGGTGTGAACTCATGGTTATGTGACCAAACACACACACACACACACACACACACACACACACACACACAACTGTATGAGCAGGTGCTTAGTTTTAGGGGAGATGAGTCCTTATTTAAAGACAGGATTTCCAAAGCCCCAAATGAGGCCAACAAACGAGAAGAAAGTGGTTTTCTTCTCAGGGTCCTGCATGGGAAATCACCTTCTTTAGATTTGTGAAGAGTTGTACTGATCGTGTAGCTTGTAAAAATCTCTCGTATTTTCAGTGAAATTACATTCTCAGTCTCTTATTTCTAGAACTTCTGAGACGCCTCTCATGATAATGGGTTCGACAAAAGAGAAAGGTCATATGTGATATCAGGGATGTGGTGTTATTTCCCTGGCCTGCCCCCCACCCCCTGAAAATGCAATAGCAGCTGTGCTCTGCTACATAGCCTTCTTTTTACGCTAGTCTTCAGTTAAACTTGTACTTCCTTCTGTATCCTTCTCTTTGGTTAACAAGGGATTACTTGAGAGAAACATGTCCTTTATGTGTTCTAGTTCCTCAGCAAACTCCTTGTTCTTCTTCTTTTTTTAAATATCCAGCTGTCTTCTCTTCTTAACATACCTGATCTGAAGAACTGTTGACATTTGGCCAATTGCACTTGATGCAACTTGCCAATAAAGGTGCTTGTCCAGACTGATACAGAGTCAGCTTAATAAACTTCCTGCTAGGCAATTACCTGAGGAGCAGATCATGGCATGGAGCCATCCATTGGTTCATTTTCAACCCAACAGCTTTGGTTCCTTTTTGGGTTTCTCTATCTGGCATATATGAAAGAAGTCAGTGATCCATTCCATTCCTCACTGCTTTTGCGTATATTTCCACCCCCTATTTGAGCCTGGAAAAATCATGTTCATGATTTCCTAGTTCCCATTCCCTGAGGGCAAAGTGAAGGAAAATATGATTTCCTTTTCCAGAACTTCTGAAGTCAGTATAGTTTCAGAAGGAGAGCATTTTCAAACCATGCAGAACATTGTTTCAAAAAAAAAAACCTTCTTGTTCCTTCTCTAGTACTCTGAGTTAGCCACATGTGAGCCTTCTCTTGCCAGGGAAGCCTGTGGGTTTAAAAGTTATTGGGTGGATAGCTGAGCATACTGAGAGATGAAGATGGCTAAAGATTTTAATTCAGGATTAGATTTTTTCATTGATAATTGACCCAGAAAAATAGTTTTACAGGAATGTTCAGAGGAAGTGTGCTCTGATTTCAACTCTTATTTCTGTCTATCAGTTCTTCACTGGAAGAACAACGTTGCTTAGCAAATCTACTATTTTTGTTCTCGTACTCCTTTCACTGGATATGCAGTTGTAGTCCTGCTTGGAACTCGGTTGTAGATGAAGTTTCCAAGTAAGAGTATAAAAGAGAAATGATGTTCTATGGGAATACAGGGGCAATTTCATTTTTGACTAGCCTTTCGAATTCACTAAAGTTGTGAGTTGAAATGATGGTGGTTCTCTATAACACTGTAAAAATATTGAGATCATCAGGAATTTGTTATAATGAAACAACCATGTACCAATCTGATATCACCTTGAAGAAATGTGGAAATGTCAAAACAGACCCTATGCTCCAACCAAGGTCATCATACAGAGTGGGACTGAAATGTTTTTAAATGGCTTTTCCCACTCTCTACTTCCCATAATAAAATGGGAAATTCAGATTACTTGGCTGTAATTCTTTGACTATATAGAAATATTCACTAATAAATGTTTGGTTGGGGTGCCATGATTTCTTTGGATTAAAATCTTCTAAAATCTCAGTGTAGATGTTTTTCTGAAAATATGAATTTGAACTCTCTTCTCTTGTCCCATGCCAGTTTTCAATTCTGCTGGCTTGAAATTAAAAAATAGCAAACATTTTATTTTACCAAGGTATTTATAACTGATTTTTCTATTAAAGGTACTACAAGCAGATGACTTTTCACCACCTGCCATGATGTGGAACAGATATTTTGTCTTCTATCTCCTGCTTTTGCCAGCTTTTATGAGCCAAACAATATATGGACAAAGAAGGAAAGGATCAAAGTCCAATTTACTTGGAAAGAAAAATGACCTCCAGGGTAAAAAAAAAAGTTTTGTTTTTGTTTTTAATGATTAGGTTTAGCCTGTTAAAACACCAGTATGAATTTTTTCCAAATAGTAGTTGATATAAATAGCAAACCATACATATATAAAAACATATATAACACTCTATTTTTAATATAATTATATTGTGATAATAATATACCCTGTATACATAAAAACATTAGATATTTTAGGGTCCTTGTACATTCATTATCTCAGTTGAGCCTCACAGTAGCTTTATAAAATAGTAATGACAGAGAGCACCACTCTGATAAAGAAATGGAGGCCCAGAGAGATTAAGTGGCATCTAAGGCCATAGGCAAATGAAGTAGTAAGACGCAGAGCTAGGATTCAAACTCAAGGTCTCTGCTTTTAAGTGTCTTTCTCCCTCATTGCTGCAAAGTGATGTGTGTAGTTACTTTCTCCTAGGATTTCAAAAAAGCTAAAAAAAAAAATCCCCAAACCAACCCTCTGAACAAGCTGGAGCCTCACAAATGTGATACAGAACCTGAGGATTAGGCAGAGTATTACTTCTAGACAGCTTTGCCCAATATTTGCTGGATTTCTAAAGTAGATTTTACTTGAGGAGATGCTTAAAATACATGGTATTTTGTTTGTTTGCTTTTCATTTGCGTAATTTTAAGAGGTAACGAATTTCTAGATTTGGAAAGTGATTTTGTTCTTCACAACTTAAGCCCCATCTCCAGGGCACCTCTCTTTTTCACTCCCCCCTCCTCTCCAAAACAAACAACACACATCCCACCACCTCAGGGCTCTCCTTATGCAAAGTGGTTTCCTGATGAGGAACAAATATTTTGCCTAACCTATTTGTTCTATTTCAGGCTCTACTTGCTTCATAGATGTTGTCTTCATTGTGGACAGCTCCGAAAGTTCTAAAATTGTTCTCTTTGATAAACAGAAAGATTTTGTGGATAGCTTGAGTGACAAGATTCTCCAACTGACCCCGGTTCCCACCTTGAAATATGATATCAAACTGGCAGCACTCCAATTTAGCAGCTCTGTCCAAATTGATCCACCGTTTTCTTCTTGGAAGGATCTGCAGACTTTTAAACAGAGGGTCAAGTCTATGAATTTCATTGGGCAAGGCACCTTCTCTTATTATGCCATCTCCAATGCCACCAATTTACTTAAGAGGGAAGGGCGTAAAGATGGGGTGAAAGTGGCTTTGTTGATGACTGATGGCATTGACCATCCAAAGAATCCAGATGTCCAGAGTATTTCTGAAGACGCCAGAGCTGCAGGAATATTATTTATCACCGTTGGACTTTCCACTGTTGTCAATGAAGCCAAACTTCATTTGATATCTGGGGAATCACCTAGCGAGCCCATTCTACTGTTGAGTGATCCAACCCTTGTAGATAAAATTCGAGATCGCCTGGTAGGTACCTGAAGAGTTGGTTTTATATATGTATTTCCAATCATAATGTTGATACCTTAATTATAAATTCTGTAAGGGTAGACAATGGGTCAGAAAGATACAGGAAAAAGAATCTACCTTGGAAATAGCTAAGAGAATCTTTCCAAGCCTCTCTCCATTTCCTTGATAGTTTATAGGGGATAAACTGGGAAAGTACCAGAGCTTGTGCTCCAGGATTGCATTCCTAACTTTATTGCCAGCCACTGCTGAGGGTTTTAGAAGAATTACTTTCCAGTTATACGCTTCAGACTCCTGTTTATACATCCTGGGATCACAAACACTGCTGACTTATATTCAATTTGTGCTCAACTTGTGGTCTGCAGTATTAGTGCTAAGTTGAGTTTTTTTCCCATTTAACATCTGCAGAAATATTTTGACTCAATGTGTCGCCAACTGTGAGGTTGTGCTACTCAAGCAAAATTCGTAAACTTCCAATTTTTTTTATTATGTCCTTGTTTCTTAGGTGTTAGCAAGCACACCCAATTTAAAACCACCAGCAACCTGCAGTCACCCAACAGTTTCTCCTGCATATCAATGAGTGCCATTTGATTTGTCTGATTAGTTACTTCAATGTTTTTCTTTGCTGGTTTCTCAGCTGTGTGTGAGATCCTTTCCTTTCTGCTTGGGAAAACACAAGGGAAGGCAATGAAAATAAAATTCCCCTTCAGAGTATTTCTCAAGAAAAAAACTCCTAGAGAAAAAGTGGTTGACGTGTTAAGTGTTAAAAATCGATTTTCTTAGAAATACTGATTCTCTTTTATTTTTTGAGAAGAGGGCAAGACACATGTGTCCCTTATACTAGCATTTCATATTGCTGTTTCATATAGGTTGCAAAAAATCTCAGCCTTGTTTCAGAGATTGTTTTGCCCTTTTGTCTCTTCTCCCAGTCTTTTTCCTAACATTATTCTTATAAGTTAATAACGTAAATTCTACTTATATGCTATTTTTATATTTTATTTATATATTTTTGTTGTATGTATTTAACTATTCTAGAAGTTAATTCTATTAAATATTAACTTTAAGGTATAAGATAATAACTTGTTAGTCTTATAAATGTTGTTTTCAGCATGAGACAGTAACTTCTTTTTAAATTTTTTATATGTTTATTTATTTTTGAGAGAGAGACAGAGTGTGACCAGGGGAGGGGCAGAGAGAGAGAGGGAGACACAGAATCTGAAGCAGGCTCCAGGCTCTGAGCGGTCAGCACAGAGCCCAATGCAGGGATCGAGCCCACAGACGATGTGTCATGACCTGAACTGAAGTCAGATGCCCAGCTGACTGAGCCACCCAGGTGCACCAAGACATTAACTTTTTAATCTAAATAATAGTTATCACATCTTGAGTGCTCTGTGTCTTAGCCATTGTCCTGAGTACTTTACTTACGTATTTTATTTTATTCAACGTTTGCAACAATATTATGATGTAGGTACTGTATTATCCTCATTTTAGAGTTGAAAATGTAATGCCAGGCAAAGGCCCTGAGGTCTTCACACTTAACCCTATGAAGTTATAGTGAAAGGGGGAAATAGTAACTGTTTTACAATTTTCTCAATCAGAATTGCCTAGAAACAATTAAGCAACATCCCTCCTCCAAAGTTGCTATTGTTTCTGGTCTTTTTTTCTTGAGCGTTGGGGGTAGATAGGGAGAGCTCTGCCCACATTGGCGATGGTGATTTCAGTCCCCAGGGGGCTTAGCGGGAGTGCTTACCCTGAGCATCTTTTTTGCGTGAAAGGGAAATGTAGGGGTGAGGTGGTGCAGGGGGGTGGGGGTACCTGGCTAACTGCCTAGCCCTGTCTGTGCCATAATTTAAGCAGTCCTTACCACTAACCCAATATAGAAGATTCTAGCATGTGCTGGAGAGAATCTTGAATTGAGATAATGAGTTGCCAATTGCTGACTGGAGAAGTTGCAGGTCAGGCATCTCTTTGGCCTCTCAGGAGGTTCATACTCCTTTTAGACACATTCTCTTCGCTGAGAGCTGGTGCCCAACTCAGAATGCAAGATCTTGGCGGTAGACTTGAAACAGGGCTATTTGTCCATTTCTGGGGAAAATAGAAAATGACCAAGTGTCCCAATGACCCCACTCCTCCTTAGCATCTTGTGCTTTCAGCTTGTTTATTCAGATGGAAGTTCTATGAACAAACCACTTCTCAGGAGATGCTGCTTTCCAAACACTTTTATCGACCAAAGGGCTCATTAGGCCCTTCAAAGAACAATGTACTAAGTTTCAATGTTTCAAAGTGCCACTGTGTGGGAGGCAAAACCAGACTCTTGATCAGGCCATTGGAAAAATTCCTCATCTAATCTATTTCTATTACATTTTTTGTTGAATTCTTAAGCTTTTCAGTTTGAGATGATTATGTAGTTGACTTCCTAAAATAAGTCAGTGAGGTATAACTTAAGTACAAAACTGCATCTACTTAAAGTACAGAATTCTATGAGTTTTGATAGATGTACACATTCACGAAACCACCAACGCAGTTAGGTTACAGAACATTCCACCATGCCCAGATTTCCTCATGCCTCTTTGCACAACATCCTTCCCTTGCCTCTTAACTCCTTTCTAGGCTTTTATGTAAACAAGCTTATGCAATATGTACCTTTTCTGTCAGAGTTCTTATATCCAGGAGAACAATTCTGGAATTTGACTGGGTTGTTTTTTATGTCAGCAGTTTATCTCTTTCTCCTGAGGAGTAGACTTCAGTTGGATTTAACAGACATGGGTGCCCACCAAGAGTGGATTTCGCAAGAGGCAAGACAAATCCAGGAATCATTACCAGCTCTCTGGCACCTCTAGTAGAAAGTATCATGTAAGAACCCCATGAATACATTTCAGCTCTGAATGACCCAAGAGAGACCTGATGATTCCACATTGAAGAGGATATGTAAAATGTCTTAATACTGTTTTATTATGATGTACATGACCATATTGAAACCAAGGAAACAATTCCAACAGTTCCAATCTCCCATATGTATAAGTTGGTCTTTCAGAAAAGATTTCACAGTGGTTATTTTGCCATTCTATTAGGCTGAAGATATTTTTTTTGTCACAGAGTTTCTAATCCTCACCTACTACGTGCTTTGTTCTCATCCTGTCTGCTACTGTGCCAATACTGTTGACACCTTCCACACATTTCCTCTGTCCCCTTCTCAGAGCATTGACCTCATACTGATTCACAAAATTGACAGTTCCATTCTAGCCTTTTCATTCCATATATATAATATCATAAAACTCTGCCTCCACTAATAAAAGGCACCTTCTTTTGCTCTAGGGAGGGCTTTCCTCTATTTATCCCTTCCATTTAAACTACAGCAACCACATAGATCTTTAAAAAAAAATTTTTTTTTAATGTTTATTTATTCTTGAGAGAGAGACACAAGGCATGAGGGAGGGAGGAACAGAGAAAGAGAAAAAACCTGAAGCAGGCTCCAGGCTCTGAGCTGTCAGCACAGAGCCTGATGTGGGGCATGAACCCATGAACAGTGTGATCATGACCTGAGCCGCAGTAGGACGTTCAACAGGTGAGCCACCCAGGCACCCCCATCCACCTAGATCTTAACTGAATGTGCCCTTCCCTATGGCTTTGACCACGTTCTCCCAGCTGTAGGCCACATAACTTGCCTTCTGCTAGGTGAAGGCACTCATTACTTCCTAAGGCGTCCAGCTCTGTCCACATGGGCCCTTTGGTCCACTCTTTGAAATGTCCCTCCTCACTGCTTCCTTTGTCTTATTGCCCACACTGGTTCTTATGACTTTTTTCCTCATAAACTTTGACATATAGATGAGAATTCCATCAATGAGTTGGTTCTTTGCATTCCTTCTTGAAAATTATCCAGAAAACCCACCTATTTCCAGAAATTGTCTTGTTCCCCACCTCCCCACCCAGTCTGGGATCTCCTTCCCACGCTGCTTGCTGTATGCTGTTTTCTGTCACTGGGGCTTATAGACTATAAGTGCCCTTAGGGATAGAGCTTTGTTCTTTGTTTGAAACAGTCCTGTCTATTATGTAGTCTTGGGTCCATTTTTGTTTCCATAGAAATACAAATTCCAGCAAACACAAAATCAAATGAGTTCCAAAATTAGTTAGTTATGTTGTTATGGTTTTAAGCCTCATGGCACATATTTTTAAAGAGTTAACATGGCAAAGCAGAATTAAATTCTCAAAGGAAGAGCTGAAAAAAGGGTAAAATCATACATCAGGCATAGTGGCAGCTAAATTCACGAGCTTAAAAACTGATACTGAAGGGTGTTGCTTAATATAAAAAGGTTGTAAGGTGACAGAGCTCTGCATTTTTATTCCAGTAGTTGTTTTCAAACATTACAGTTTGACTTGAATGATTACTTGTTTATTACTCTTGAACTTTTAAAATATTCCCTTCCTTCTCTCCCTCCCAGAAAAACTAAACTTCCGACGTGTGTTTAAAATATTTTTTTATTTGGATCATGTTCTGTATATCCATCTGCAGCTTGCTTTCTCACTCACTGTCCTTGGGAAATTTTTTATGTTGAAATATGTAGCCCCAATGTTTTCACTTTAGCCGCTGAAGAGTTTATTCACTTATTGACCCATTCTAATACTGATGGATATTTTCATTATTTCCAATTTTCACTATTGAAAATAATGAATGCTGAAATACACAAGTGCTACAAGAATTTCTCTAAGATATGTCTGGAAGGGATGTCAGAATAACAGGTGCAAACAAGGACTCATCCTGGACAACCTAGAAATAAAGCATGCACATCTTCAGCTTTCTAGGCACAGCCAAATGTTCTGGAGAGGGGAAATTACACCGAGACTGTCAGTATATTTGAATTCCCATTTCTCCACGTGACTTGCTAGTTCATAAAAATACAAGCAGTTCATCTGCTTTCAGCCTGGATTCACCCTGGCTGGCAATCTTAAATCAGGAGGGTGGGGAGTATGTGGGAAGGAAGGGACAAAAGAAGGCCATTGGTGAAACTCTGTGTTTTGTAAAGAGGGTGTGTGGCTAGAGTTTTACAGCTCCTGAGATACTGTGGTCAAAATTTCTTATTTTTTGTATATGTGGAAAATGACCTGGAAGGATTATGGGATTTTCCCAAGGCCACACAGCTAGTTAGTGGTGGACACAGGATGAAAACCCCAGATGATGCTTCATTCCCAGCCTAATTTTTTCCTCCTATTAAATCCCTGGAGCCACTTAAAGCATTTTGCTACATCTTTGCTCTGTATTATTAGTTAGTATGGAAATAAAGCTAAAGTAAAAATAAAACTAAAGGGATGTGGGATCCTCCACAAGGTAGAGCTCTGACTTATCTTTATGTTCCTCATTACATTCTTCATTTTTTATAATTTTAAGTTTATTTATTTATTTTGAGAGAGAGAGAGAGAGAGAGAGAGAGAATGTGAGCTGAGAAGAGGCCCAGAGAGAGGGAGAAAGAGAATCCCAAGTAGGCTCTGAACTAATAGTGGGGAGGCGGGGCACAAACTCACAAATCACAAGATCATGACTTGAGCCAGAAGCAAGAGTTGGATGTTTAACTGACTGAGTCATCCAGGTGCCCACTTCATTTTTAATATCTTGCAACAAACATTCTAGTGCTTCTGATTTCCATATTCTATTTTATCATATGAAATTAACCCTTCAGAGTCAGTTGTAAGGCATCAATCTGACACATCATTTCTACTTTATGAAAGCAATAATTCCATCTGTAAGCATTGGTTAATTTCCTTCCCATGTTGGCTTCAGACGTGACCTTAGTGCACTTGTTAGATAGTACCCCATTCAGCTGACATAGGGCAGGGCATGTTGGACAAAACCAGACTTTCCATTTCTTTAATATTGTGAATTTAAAGGAGTTTTGAAAAATATTCTGGCTAATGCATTACTGTGTGGGTAAGTATAAAGTAGAACTTGAACTTGGTTAGGCAGCTCAGCCCGAGTGTACGACATTGGCAAGTGACAGCAAGCAGACCCAGTTCCCTTATGGCAAAACAAGAGGGTGGACACGATTGACTTCAAAGGCTTGTTGATATTTCATGAAATTATCACCTCAAACTTAATGTTTTAATGCTTTAAAAAAATACACGTATCTATAGGGATGGGAAAACAAAAGTAGAGAAAACACATAATTATGGATTCTGGCTAAGTCTTTATAAGTAAAAGCAAGAAATATTTCCTGTGACTGATTAAGATTGTAGACAAATTATGGAGATTAAAGAGCTGATTAGGAAAACAAAAGATAGGACATGGGCTGCAACAAGATAACGTTCCTACAAAACAGAATAATTTTTCATGCTGGTGCCCTTCATGTCTCTTATGATGCAGCTCAGAAAGCTCCTTGGGTGGTTGGCTGGGAGGGTCTACTGCTTTTACAAGGTTAAAAAGATTAAATTGCTATTCTTCTTGAAAATCGCATATCCCATAGGGGATAATTAAGACTAATAAGAAGCTGGAAGCAGAACCATGAAGTGAGGTAATGTTTTATTCTTTTTTCTCTCCTAGGATATCTTATTTGAAAAAAAGGTAAGCACCACATGCTTTTAGAGTTTGCATAATCAAATCAGCACTATAATTCACATCAGAAGATAAAGAGTGTCTACACAAAAATGCTGAATTCCTTTAAAAGTGAGCCAATTCATGTTTAGGCAGCCATCTGATTTCTTCTATGCTACTCTGTCTACTGCAGGTTGAAAAACTTAGAAAAAGTAAGAAATATCTAATATGACTTTAAAGAGTCGTTTTAGAAATCAGTGATAGCCAAATTGAATAATTTTTAAAAAGATTTTAATTTTAAGTAATCTCTATACCCAATGCAGGGCTTGAATTCACAATTCTGAAATTGAGAGTCACACACTCCACCAATGGACCCAGCCAGCCACCCCTTAAATGGCATAGTTTTTGCTTGTTTTGATATGACTTCCTTTATTCTAAGCATGTCTCTGATGCCTGCAGCTCGTGGGGGTCCTTTACTCTGGCAGGTGCGCCTGTGTCAGCTGCGATCCCGGCCAAGGGACACATCTCACAGTCTCCCGCTGCTGCCCAGTGATTGACTTTAAGCTCATTCTTTTCCTGCTGGTGGCAACCATACCAAGTGGCAAAGGAAGCTCATCAAAATTTATTGGCTAGTGCTCAGCACAATTGCAGACCACCATGTTGCTGAGGACTTCTATACTGCACGTGTGTTTCTTAACACAGAGTTTGGAACATGTGGATTTTTTTTGATAAGCTGCTTATTAAACATCAGGAAATTTACTAATAATAGGAGCCAACCAAACCCTGCAGAACACCACGCTTCATCACATGGCAGAGACACTATTATTTTATGTACCAATGAAATAGGAAAGGACCCTGCCACTTAAACTATAATAGGGTAACATCTTATAAATTACAATTCTTGATTTTATACTTATGGTAAGAGTCCCTTTGGATTTTGTTAGACATAGATTTTTAAATCCTGAATCACTTTTCTGTATATATATATATATATATATATATATATATATATGAAAGTAGAAGCAAACTAAATTGGTTATTTCTAAACGTTCTTCACATTCAGAGTCTAAATATTCTGAATCACTTTTTGTCTCTGAGTCATTAATGCGCTCCCCCCCATCTCAGCTAGTGTGCCATCAAAAACACTGGTGATGCAGCATTTCTTGAGTGTGCTCCAGTAGTGTCCCTGGAGTTTTCTTTCATTTCATTCTGTAAGTTTTGAAGAACACGTGCAGAAAATAACAACTTCATTATGATCAGGCCTGATTCACATAAGGCTCATTCTGATTTCAGACATGTTAAAATAAGAAGAACTATACATCCTAGAAGTGATAAAATATGGTATGCCACACGTCTTCCTTTTTGAGTAAAGAAATAGTTGATGTTTGTATGTTTTGAGCTTTGATGGACTGTATAGAAGAGAAAAGGGAGAAATTCTAAAAATCCACTGGAAATGTTTATTTTCCCTTTTAAATGACAACTAGATCTTATACATATATTTTTGGCGAGAGGTCTAATTTATCTAACCATGGCAATGTTTAGTAATACTTTATTAGCTGGCTCTTATCAGATCTGAGTTAGCCTAAAGAAATTGAAAAGAGAGAGCAAAATCTCCGTAAGTTTGCATAAAGTTTCTTAGAGGGAATGTTCTCTTTACTTATGTCCTGAATAAGATTTGAAACACTGCATTTCCTTGTGTGTTAATATTGGATTTCATTCTTGATTCAGTGTGATCACAAGATCTGTGAATGTGAGAAGGGGGATCCGGGTGACCCAGGGCCTCCTGTGAGTATGTTTCTACTTCTAACTTATGGTCAGATCAGGAAGCCCGAGTCACAGTTGGTCTACTGACACTTGAAAACGCGGGCTGTTTGATAGTGTTGAAAAGCGGCTGTGTGCAAATAGCAGCAAACACGGAAATGTTGTTTCTCTATTTTATTCCTAAAGGGATACACTCTGTCCTTAGAAATAAGCCAGGGATTTTCCTGACCTTAACTGAACTAGGGCAGATTTGGTTTAAAATGATGAAGTTGTTCTCACAAAGCATATCTGAGGATCACTTCTGATGTGACGACTGGGGCCAGAATTTCTCAACACTGAAGTGAAAACATAGAAAAAGAGATCATACAAATCCTCGGTGCTTTAGGGAAAGCTTTATCCCACTCCACCTAGAAACAAGTGACATGGATCTCTCTGGAAGCTCACTGTGTCTTCGTATGTATCCAAGAGCAACACTGTGTGGCCTCTCGGGGAGGAAGCTGGTCAGGAAGCTTTGAGGATAAAGGTGAATCCTGTGAAATGGAACTTGGCAACTAAAGGTTAAAGGCAGGATTTACTATCATGATTCAATACTTAATAAAATAATCCCAAAAGGAGTGTTTCCCTTATATTCTGGCCTAACATCTGGAAGGTACCATGGAAGGGACTTGAAACAACATCACAATGACTGGGGATACTGTATATTTCTCTAATACATTTCATCAGATGCATCTGTGCTGCCCATTCAGTATTCCATTTACTTATGTGGTTTCAAACCTTTGAGGTCAAAAGCCCAGGGGGCATAATTCACAAAAATGCACGGATACAGTTTTTGAACAAATGCTCGTATTTGGGGGCAGGGAGGGGAATGTGTACTGTGAATGGCTTAGACTATGCACTTTTACTCTTGAGATTTGGGTTCAAAGACTATGTTTTTTTCAAACCATTCTACCAATTGAGGCATTAGAAAATGGGAGTGTTTGTCCTTCCCCCCTCCCCAAAATGTAAGCTAGGTATAAGATAATGTGGCAGCCAGCAGAAGCTGATTTTGGCCAAAGCAAAGGTTTAAATTTTCCTTCTTATAAACTCTTCTTTTATATTTATTACACCAAGAGATTTTCTGGGAAGGTGCAGTTGGGATATTCAGTTATGTTTTAGAATGAACTGTAAAGAAAATTTACTAGTTGTTGAGCTAATCTGACAATTTCAGTCACCCGGTATTGTTAGAGATTACTGTACCATTTTTTAAAACAGAAGTATAGTTGACACACAATGTTATACTAACTTCAGGTGTTCAACACGGTGATTCAGCAAGTTTATACTGATGCTGTGTTCACCACAAGTGCACCTACCATCTGTCACTGTACAGCCCTATTACCACACTACTGACTATATTCCCTATGCTGTAGCATACCATGTTTTAATAGAGGTAGACGTAAAACCACATCATTTAGCATTTATTGAGTCTTCCTAAAATCAGTTCTCAGAAAAACCAGCTTTTTGCTGGTTTGAGAGTAGGAAAACAAAACACCCATCTGGAACAAGATTGGAGCACCTTCTTCTCCCATTTTTTCTTTTTTTCCCCCTAAGTTTATTTATTTTGAGAGAGAGAGAGAGACAGAGAGCGCAAGCAGGGGAGGGGTAGAGAGAGGGGGAGAAGAAGAATCTCGAGCAGGCTCCACACTGTGAGTATAGAGCCTGATGTGGGGCTTGATTTCACAAACTGTGAGATCATGACTTGAGCTGAAATGAAAAGTCAAAGGCTTAACCGACTGAGCCACCCAGGTTGCCCCTCTTCTCTCATCTTTGAGATTATCCCTTGGATATCAGGGAGAGAGAGACATTGTCCTCTTTTGAGCAAATCTAGAGAATCTACCTATTCCTGGTTTGTAGTAAAAGAGAGAATACAGTTGAATCCCTGCTTGGTAGGTTTTTTTTTTTAATAGTCTTCCCTCATTTTATGAGATGAAGCTGATCAGAAATTACTGTAATGTGTAAAAAACTAATATAATGCCTGCTCAATGCAATCTTTTTTCCCTTTGCCTTCAGGGTACACATGGAAACCCAGGTATCAAAGGTGAACGAGGACCAAAAGGAAATCCGGTAAATCAATAAACAGCTTTCCTTATAAACCAATGTATCTCTTTCTAGATTTATTTAAAGAACAAAAGCCAAGGAACAAAAGAGTACTGTAGTATATGTCAATGTCAGAAATATGATGATTTCTGTGAAGACTACAGGATGCTTACTTTCTTTATTATCTGGTTTGTGTTAGCTTGCATTTACAAATTTTAGTTAATAAATCTAGGAAACCTAAGGATATTGAACAAAGAAATTGGTACATACATAATGGTGACCCAATTAATTGTTACAATGTTCCATGAATTACCAATACATATCCCATATGAAATTGACATTGGCGCTTATGTTTTTTATGGATCTGTTTACGTATAACTGACCTATGATAATAATAGAAAAAAACAAGTATTTCTTACTCCAAAGGCCATCTTCATGCATTTCCCTAATTCTTTTGTGTACCCATAAAAATATTCTAGATTAATTTTTTATTTTTATTTTCATTTTTTAAAAAATTAATTTATTTTGGAAAGACAGAGAGAGACAGCACTAGTGGGGGAGAGGCAGAGAGAGAAGGAAGCACAGAATCTGAAGCAGGCTTTCTGCTCCGAGCTGTCAGCACAGAGCCTGACGCGGGGCTTGAACTCACAAACTGTGAATCATGACCCGAGCCGGAGTCGGATGCTTAACCAACTGAGCCACCCAGGCACTCCTAGATTAATTTTTTAAAATCATGTAATATTTCAGATGATGATCTTCCAAGTTCAAGAGTGACTAAAAGAATCATAGGAGAGAGATATAACTATGTGTAAATTTATGGCAAAATTCAATATAATGAAAAATAATAATTAAAATGAAGAGGAAAACAGGGAAATATTGCATCAAATATAATGGACATTGGATTAATTTCTATAGTATATAAAGACTTTATAAAACAGATAAGAAAATACAAGCTACTAATAATTGGTAAAAGGAGCCAACAATTTTCAAGAGAGGAAATAAAACCAGTAAATAAAGAAGTAGAAGGACATTTATTTTCACTAGATAGTGAATGATACTTAAAAAGAGACAATGAGGTGCCCGTCAATACTAATTATTCACATTTTAGAAACTTGAGAGTCCAGAGTTGTTGGGTTGTTTTTTTGTGTGGCAAGGGGAGCAATTTTCTAGTTCATATAGTTTGGGGTGTTGGGGTTTTTTTTTTGGTGTTTCAGATTTTTAAAAACATGTCATTTTTACAGCAGTTAACACAGCAAGGGGTAGTTTGTTCATTGCAAAGGTAACTTGGCACACTTTGAAAAGCAATTAGATGCTACATAAGATGTATTCAACTATTCAAAATTTAACCCAATAACTCCATTTCTGAAACTCTGCTTAGGGAGGTAGTGAAAAGATAGTAAGTTAGATGCATGAAAGTATCTTAGATGCATGAAAGCCAATTGCCTGCTTGTCAAAGGAAGGGAATGTGAAGCATCCTTGAGTGGCTTCACAACACAGACAACCCTACATACCCATCATGTGGGTCTGAACTGATGCCATTGTGTCTTCTTTTTGTTTTGTTAAATACGTGTTTTCAATCTATGTTCACATTTCATTTTTTTGGCTTGTAATTTTGTGCCACATAATACATTTTCCTAAGTTTTGCTGAAATCAAGCAATTACTCTTAAGGACATTATGGAAAACATTCCAAAGCCTCTTGGAGAAAAGCCAGAGTGGCTGGCTCCAATTGGGTACAATGCTGCATTCGAGAACAGGGCTGTGTTGTTCAACTGAGGTGCAGAGCTTGGCCTCAGCTGTGAAAATGTACCTGGAGTCTGTACCCTGTGCATCTGGCTCCGCTCCAAAGGGCAAAGGCTATCAGAATGGTGATTTTCTTCCCTAGACTCCATGGTGAAAATGTCAATGGTGAAGGCCAAAGATTTTGTTCCCCACTGGGTTAGACTGTTAGTCTGGGAATTCGGTATAATGCATCTTACTGAGCAGTTTTTTGTTTTTCACAGGGTGATGCTCAAAAAGGGGAACCTGGAGAAAGAGGCCCAGGGGTATGTATGCAACTGGAATGCCTTCCCAAGAATGTAATACAGGATGCTAAGAATCTAATTGATCATTTTGCCCCCTTGTAGTGCAAGTGCAAAAACGACTTACATATACATGTGCTCTTGATGGCTTAGGCAGGCAGGCAGACAGATACTGTTTTGGAAATGGAAATATGGGGAGAAAATGCTCTGCTTGACAAGATTGATGATGAGACAGGGTGGTCAACCATATGACATTCTCGGATACTTAAGTGAGATTCGTGGAAGATTCAAATCAGGAAAATATTTTGCTTTGCCTCTTGTGTTTTTAAAAAACTGATTATTTGTTTTTGAGAGGGGAGAGGGGCAGCGAAAGAGGGAGAGAGAGAACCCCAAGCAGGATCCGCACTGTCAGCGCAGAGCCGGACGTGAGGCTCCATCTCATGAACCATGAGATCATGACTAGAGCCAAAATCAAGAGTCAAACACTTAACCAACTAAGCCACCCAGACGCCTCTGGGTTTTTTTTTTCCCTACAAAGAATGAGTTAAAAATTCTGGGAGGCAGAACTCCATAGTCTAAACTATGTTTTTGTAAATTTGATCTGCAGACAAAAGAAAAAGATTGCATTCTAGTTGATTTTATTATCTCTAAAATTAGAAGATGTTAGAAATTACCTGAGAAATAATTACAGAAAATTTCTTCTTTTGCATTTTTCTGGGGAGTTGTAGTGAAGTTGCAAAGAGTAGAGAAAGGTTATAGTGAATAAAAAAGACCATGCCACATTTCTTTTCCTGGCTGTCCCCAGCAAAAGTCCAGGAGGCCCATAGGTTCAAAAAACTGGTCTCCTGGAGTTTTTAATCACTTTATGGAACAAGTCTAATAGAAAGTTTAATAATTTCAATGGAAATTCATTCAGATATATGTGTCATTCTTTTAGGACATATTTCTTAGGTGTCTTCTACATATAAAGCATATTATTATGTGAAAATAAAATTAAGAAAATGCATTTACATTTTTTTAAACTTGTTATAGGACAGATTAAAATATTTAATAGCTACAATATTGATTGCCAAAGGGGAAGTTGGGAGGGGGCAAAATGGGAAAATGGGAGTAGAAAGTATAGGCTTCCAGTTATGGAATGAATAATTCACAGGGATGAAAGGTACAACATGAGGAATATAGTCAATGGTATTGTAAGAGTGTTGTGTGGTCACAGATTGTAGCTACACTTTTGTGGTGAACATAGCATAATGTATAGAGAAACTGAAACATTGAATCAGTATGTTGTAGACCTGAATATAACACAATACTGTATGTCAACTATAGTTTAATTTTTAAAGAAAAAATAGTTATACCATGAAGCAGAATGTTAAAATATTATAAACTGCATGCATAAATTATTATGGGCCTTCAGAGGAGATTCAAACTATCAGGGTGAGTTTTATAGAATGACTTTTTTTAAATTATTTTTTTAATGTTTTATTTATTTTTGAGAGAGAGAGAGAGAGAGAGAGACAGCATGAGCAGCAGAGGGGCAGAGAGAGAGGGAGACACAGAATCTGAAGCAGGCTCCAGGCTCTGAGCTAGCTGTTGGCACAGAGCTCGACACGGGGCTCGAACCCATGAACCATGAGATCATGACCTGAGCTGCGGTCGGACGCTTAACCAACTGAGCCACCCAGGTGCCCCTAGAATGACTTCTGAATAGAGTAGGAGTGTGACCAAAAAGGGCAGAACAGAAAGATGGAAGGGGAAAAGCATTCCAAATAGAGAGGACCATGAGCATCAACCGGAGGGAAGGCGATAGGCTGGAAAACAATGAGAAGAAGTGCCTGAAGAGGTTGTTGTCAGACACAGCTTGAAGGGCAGAGTGGGTGTTCTGTGTTGACTGTAGATCTGGGCTCCACTAGGTGAGAGACTGAGATGTCAAATGAAGGGTACAACTCGAGAGCTGTGAACTTGGGAGATAAATCTGGCATGACTCTCAAGGGGAAGCTGAGGTGGGAATAAACAGAAGGAAGGAGCACTTAGAAGAAGGTTTTATGTTACAGCCTGAGAACAGAGACATTGGATAGGGCTACTCCAGGCAGGATGAAAGCCACTAGCCACATGGGGCAGCTGAAACATGGCCAGCCTGAACTGAGGTGTGCTTAGGAGTAAAATACACAATGAATTTGGTTGACTTAGTACCAAAGAACATGTAAAATATCTCATGAATAATTTTTATATTGGTCACATGTTGAAACAACTATATTTCAGACCTAGTGGGATCAATAAAATATATTATTAAAAATTAATTTCACCTGTTGTCATTTTCTTAATGTGGCTATTAGGGAATTAAATCACATACTATTGGACAGAATGGGGGCACAGTGATGACAGAGTAGAGAAGAAGAGAACATTATGAGAACCACAGAAGGTAGGAAGTGTAGGTTGTGGGACTGACACTGACTCATACAGTCAACAAATATTTATTGAGCACTTGGTATATGCTGGGCCCTTCTTTAGATGCTGGGGATACAGGAGTGAGCAAGATAGATAGTCCCTGTTTCATGCGGTGTGCAGTCAACAGGGTGAGCAATCAACAGGCCAACAAATGAATGAGATTTCATCAATAAGATGTGTTCTTGACATATAAAACCAGGTCACGAGTGGGGCGCTTGGGTAGCTCTGTCAGTTAAGCATCCGACTTTGGCTTAGGTCATGATCTCACAGTTTGTGGGTTCGAGCCCCACATCAGGCTTTGTGCCGACAGCTCAGAGCCTGGAGCCTGTTTAGGATTCTGTGTCTCCCTCTCTCTCTACCCCTCCCCCACTCATGCTTCATGTGTCTCTCTTTGAAGAATAAATAAACATTAAAATAAATAAATAAATAAAACCAGGTCATAAGGATGTTCTTGGCAGAAAGAGTGGTAGATACAAAGACTCTTGAGTGGGAACAAGTTTGGTAGGCTGAAGGAATGGAAAGAAAGCCAGAACTTGGCAAAGAGTGGTGGTAGACAGTTCTATCGAGCTAGGTGGGAGTGGGTCACGGAGGGCCCTGCTAGCCGGGGATGGGGAGGATGGATTTAAAACTAAGTGCAGTGGCAGCTTTTAGAGGATTTTAACTAGTTGGATTAAAGGAATGTAAGAAGCAAGTAGAGAGAAAAGATAATTATAAACTTCTGATTATGTTTGATTTGAAATATGATGGCACCATTGATAAAGACAGGAAAGTTGGAAACAAATTTGGTCTGTGTGGTTTTGGATATTTTAAGTTTGAATAGTTTCAAACTAGTAATTAAGATGTCAAGGAAGGAAGAAAGAAAGGAAGGCAGGAAGGAAACTCCTAGCAATCAAACAATAAATTGACCAGAGAATTCAGAAAGAAAAACAGGGGAAAAAAAGTATACTATAAAAAAGTAAGGTTTCTGTTTGTCTCCTATGTTGTTTCTATATTGTCTCCTTCCCAAATACAGTCTTAACTCTTAACACAAAATAATGACAGAATTTGAATGGGCTGTGTGCTGTGAGGGGTGGGGAGTACACCCACACTTCTGAGATTGGAAGCCCAGCCTTTTTCAGTGCTGCAAAGACGAATTGGTTTAATAAAGAACCCCAATTTCACTATCTATAATGTGCTCTTTAATTTTAAGCACAATACTAAAACTTAAGTCCTTTATGTTAATAAATATATCTAAGAAGAACTAAATTGTGGTGTAACAATACTTTTGACTGCAGTTCTATTTTTAGGTTCAACTTCCCAATGACCACTCATTTGGAGAGAAGGGTTATTTCCTTCCTGAACTTTTCCTTTTTTTGCCTTATGTAAGAAAAGAAAAAAGTCCTACAAAACAATATTTTGACATCTGACATTTGTAACTGTAATAATTGGTTGTTTACTCCATTGGTTTCTCCAGCTCACTTAAAATATATCTTATAATTTTATTTTCATACTTAAAAGCTATTGTTGTATGAAAAAGACATAAAATTCGATTTGCAAAAGGCTTGCTCTTGTTAAAGTTGGTAATTTCCCAGTTCACTTAATATTCAGGATTATATTTCTTCGAGGGCAGGGCTCATGGGCAGGGGACACAATGGGGGAGGCTGTGCAGGATTCCCAGGAGTGACACAGAGGAGGGGCTGTCCCCATAATTAGCACGAGATAAAATATAGTGTCTTAAAGGTCACCGTCTCATTAGGGTTGATAAAGGAACCATTCATTTCATTGATGTTCCATATTCCAGACTGAATTTGAAAGAAGGACCATAATGGATATAAATATTTACATACATTGCAAAGGCCATTATCTCAGTTCATTTTCAAAGCCCATTTCTCTAACAGTCTCTGAAACATTCTCAGCTGTGATAGTTCATAGTTTAAAAGTTAATATAACAATTTTGAAAGGAGCATTGTAGGTCGTCCCTTCTACAAGTTTCAGTGTATAGTTTCTCCTTCAGATTTGGGCCAAAGGGGAAGAAATTGGGTTTGAAAAAATATGTGGAACTGAGAATAGAATGTAATAAAGGGGGAAATGAGTTCTTTTCTTCTCCCCAGGAAATGCATATTCCCTGCACTCAAAGAGAAGTAAAAAAGCTTACATTTCTGTGTGGTCTTATTTTCCTTAATTGTACAGATGTGTTTTTTTATACTTTATAAATGAAAAACATCAAATACTTCCTCCAACTATGTCTTCTAATATGTTTATTCTTTTTTATTCTTTTTTTCTTTTGTAACTAGGGAATCCCGGGGTACAAGGGCGAGAAGGTAAGTTGGTAACAATGAATAGATAGGCCAGGATTTCAGAGAGAAAAACAGAAACATAACTGTATTTATGTACTTAATAAAAGTTGCTTTCCTTTATCTTTCTAAGTCTACGTTCCCTAATTCCTAAGTATACTCTTAACTCTGTGAACATAAAGAAATAATAAACCTAAGGTGCGGAGATGTGTTGTAAGGGGTGAAAGGCAACCTGAAATTCCTGAAATTAGGATCCAGCCTCTTCCAGCTCTACAAACGTGAGGCCCCTACTTAACAGCCATCTAGTACGGATATCCAGACTAAATGTTCCTACGTAAAAATGGATGCATCAATACTGCAGTTAGCTTGCTTCCTTGGTGCTTAACTTTCCATGAAAGCTAGACACCAAACCCTCCGGTGGAAGCAAGAGGATTTGTCCTGGTGAAGCAATAAGCAACCTCTTCATACAGTCAGGCATCTGGGTAGAGCTTGCAAGGGGAATAAATTTGACAAGCAAACAAAAATTATGGGCTGGTAGGCTATTTTATGAATCTTTACAAATTAGAAGTTAGCAAGGTGGATGGGGACTTAAGAATTATGTTGACAATGTTCAAGATTCATTCATAAATCTTTAAAAATATGTATTTACTTATACTTGAGATAAAGAGAGAACACGCACAGGGGAGGGGCAGAGAGAGAGGGAGACAGAGAATCTGAAGAAGGCTCAGGCTCTGAGCTGTCAGCACAGAGCTAGACGTGGGGCTGGAACTCACGAACTGTGAGATCCTGACCTGAGCTGAAGTCAGACGCTCAGTCAGCTGAGCCGCCCAGGTGCCCCAAAGGCTCATTCATAGGTCTATGGCGCAGTTCTATTACCAGGTTCCCTGTCTGAAAGCAGAGTGCGTCTTCCTTGTTCATCCTGTCTACAGCCCTCAGACCTAGGGCAAGAGGTCTTGCTCTGAGTCTCCTATGGCCTTCTGACTCTCGATGGATCCAGGATGCTGCAGGACACGAGGCTTATGCCCCCTTAAACCTGGACCATGCTTTAGGTAACCAAGACCCCAGAAGTCCCTGCAAAGTGACCTGAGCCTGCTTTGAAGGCAAATACGAATGTCTTTCCTTTGTCCATCTTTTTCCCAGGCCTGAGGGGAAAAAACTCGCAAGTTGTTTGTTTGGGCGGGAAAGGGCCCTGGTGGGAGGTTCACTGTGTTGTACTGCCCCAGGCACCTCTTTGTGCACTAGTTCCTCCCCTCCTGAGAGGAACCAGAGGTGGGCAGAAGCCAAGTAGGAACAGGGCTGTGGGCATGGGGTTGTACTAGCACGTGCACTTCGGAGAAATACCAAAATTCTTTCATTTTCATTCTTTTTGATACTTTTCAAAAACAAGCTAGAACATGACCAGTTTGGTTGTTAGCTTAATTTATAACTTTCGGCTCTTTAGATACACGGTACATAGGCCTTTGCTTGCACTCTTGCCCTGGGCCCTGCAAATATTAGAGGTGAGTTTACATACAGGCAAATAAATCTATCCCCAGTCACTGGAAATGTTAAGTGTCTGTTTCTTCATCTATATAGAGCTGGATTGATAACAGGCCTCCCTAATTTACAGGGTGGTTGGAGAAGCAAATGTAATCATGGATGTGACAATGTGTTATAAGCTGTTGGCTGGTCTATAAAATGTAAGGTGCTGTTATAAAGAGGCAGGGAACAAATGATAAAATAGGAAAGTTAAGAAAGTTTCATGATTGTAAAATTGTCCTGTAGATAGTTGAAGAAAATTATCCGGGTCCTCCCCATCTTGATTTATAATATGAACTACTCGTGAACACTAATATATATATATATATACATAAGGTATATTGTATGTGTGTGTGTATATATATATAGTATATTGTATGTGTATATATATAGTGCACAGTATACTGTATATGTAGTATATATGCATTTTTATATATCTATATATATGAGAAGACTCATTTAATCTTCTGGAAAATTATAGAATCACTGTGGAGTTCTCATTTGGAAAATACAAGTTGTCAGAGTAAAGTGACCCTGAAACACTGACATTCAAACCAGAATTTCACCAGGAACAGCAGCATCAGAAATCAGAGGCTGGGAACAGAGCTAATCTGTTCATAGCGTTCTGAAGCACTTGCTCCCTGAAGTTATAATTGTGGCCATTCCACGGGGATTACTGAGCCCACCAAAAAAGAGAACACTGTTGCAAAGGCAAATAACATGAGTACAATATTTTCATTGATGGAAGTCAGCCCCAAAACAAATGCTGTTCCTCAAGACCCTATAGCTCACAAATCTGTCTGGACAAATGGAATGTGAATTCTGGCCAAAAGGATTTTGAGGGTATTTATGGTACTTCTCTGTTTTATATTTTGTGGGTTGACTCATTTTATTCCCATCCAACATTACTAAATTAATTTCTTTCTAATTGACTCTTCAAGAGTGATTTTCCATTTGCATTCAGAAATAAATGTTCAACTTGTCCGAAGTGAAAGTTCAGTTTTTCCTGGGTCAGTTTGACTCACAATACGATGTGGAGAGAGAATAGATTGCTTTTGAATGGAGGCATAGCTGGATCTAGGAACTGTACTTCCTTCTTTCCTGCTCTCGATGCCAGTGACACCCCATGTAGTATTCTAGGCTAGTGGAAAGACACTTGCAGACCATGGGGGTAAGACTTGTGTTCAGCTTTGAATGGCTGATGACCATGGACTTGGAAATCTAACAGACTCAAACTTGTGGTCATGGGCAAGCTATTTAATCCCTCTGAGCCTCCTTTTCTTCATCTATGAATGGAGATCTCTCTCCCTCTCTTTCTTTAACCTAATCTGCTGCGGAGATTAGCAGTAATGTAAAGGTTTGGACTTTGGATCCATAATGGTGGTTACAACGGTTATGTCCCTTCTGAGAGCAGTGCTATTCAACGAGCGGTCTGCAAGCTAGCTGTCAACTTATGGACTGTTTGTTGGCATTTTGTGATGAGATAAAGCTTGCACCAGAATATGCATCCACTATGTCGCTAAATACACCGCTTCATGCAGTTGACATTCACTTTTCACAGCATGACTTCTTTAATGAAGGAAGCAGGACATGGATCATTGTAGTGCAAGTTTCTTATGTCACTGTGTGGTGGCATTTTGAGAAACATGCTTACAGCACATGGATGATAAAGTGGCAGCAGAAACAGACACTAGTAGTGAGGGCACTGGGCTAGGAGTCACTGGCTGGCATGTACATTTAAGTAATTGATTTAACTTTTCCAATTGAATTGCCATATCTTAAAAATATGAATTGCTTTTAAGGAATATAGTCAGTGATAGTGTAACAGCATTGTATTGTACGGTGACAGATGGTAGCTACACTTGTGGTGAACATTGCATAATGTATAGAGAAGTTGAATCACTATGTTGTACACCTGAAACTAATGTAACACTGTCAATTATGCTCAAGTAAAAATTTTATTTATTTTATTTATTTTATTTTTAATTTAAATCCAAGCTAGTTAACATGTAGTGTAATAATAATTTCAGGAATAGAATTTAGTGATTCATCATTTAACATATAACACACAGCGCTCATCCTAACAAGTGTCCTCCTTAATGCCCCTTGCCCATTTAGCCCACCTCCCTCCAGCAACCCTCAATTAGTTCTCTATATTTAGGAGTCTCTTGTGATTTTTCTCCCTCTCTGTTTTTATATTATTTTTGCTTCCCTTCCCTTATGTTCATCTGTTTTATATCTTAAATTCCACATATCAGAGAAATCATAGGATCTTTATCTTTTTTTTTTTTTTTTGCTTAGCATAATACACTCTTGTTCTATTGATGTTGTTGCAAATGGCAAGACTTCATTCTCTTTGATTGCCAAGTAATATTCCATTGTATATATGTATATATACATTTTCTTTATCCATTCATCAGTTGATGGACATTTGGACTCTCTCCATACTTTTGTTATTGTTGACAGTGCTACTATAAACATTGTGGTGCATGTGCCCCTTTGAATCAGCACTCCTGTATCCTTTGGATAAATACCTAATAGTGCAATTGCTGGGTCATAGGGTAGTTCTATTTTTAATTTTTTAAAGAGCCTCCATACTATATTCCAGAGTGGCTGCACCAGTTTGCATTCCCACCACCTGTATAAAAGTGTTCATCTTCTCTGCATCTTTACTGACATCTGTTGCCTAAGTTGTTAATTTTAGCCATTCTAACAGGTGTCAGAGGTGAAGTCTCATTGTGGTCTTGATTTGCATTTCTCTGATGCCAAATGATGTTGACCATTTTTTCATGTGACACTTAGCCATCTGAATGTCTTCTTTGGAAAAGTGTCTATTCATGTCTTTTGCCCATTTCTATACTGGGTTATTTTTTTTAAATGTTTATTTATTTTTGAAGGAGCGAGAGAGACAGATCATGAGCAGGGGAGGGGCAGTAAGAGGCAGACACAGAATCTGAAGTAGGCTCCAGGCTCTGAGCTATCAGCACAGAGCCTACATGGAGCTCAAACCCAAGAGCTGTGGGATCATGACCTGAGCCAAAGTCCCGAACTGAGCCACCCAGGTGCCCCCGGGTTATTTGTTTTTTGGGTGTTGATGTTGATAAGTTCTTTATAAGCTTTAGACACTAACCCTTTATCTGATATGTCATTTGCAATATCTTCTCCCAGTCTGTCAGTTGCCTTTTAGTTTTACTGTTTCCTTTGCTGTGCAGATTTTTATCTTGATAAGGTCCCAATAGTTCATTTTTGCTTCTATTTCCCTTGTCTCTGGAGATATGTCAAGTAAGAAGCTGCTGTGGCCAAGGTCAAAGAGGTTGTTGCTTATTTTCTCCTTGAGGATTTTGATAGCTTTCTGTCTACTTTTGTGTACAGCATAAGAAAGTGATCCACTTTCATTCTTCGGCATGTCACTGTCCAGTTTTTTCCAACACCATTTACTGAAGAAACTGTTTTTTTTCCATTGGATATTCTTTTCTGCTTTGCCAAAGATTAGTTGGCCATATGTGTGTGGGTTAATTTTGGGGTCTCTATTGTGTTTCATTGATCTAAGTGTCTGTTCTTGTGCCAGTACCATACTGTTTTGATGACTACAACTTTGTAATACAGCTTTAAGTCTGGAATTGCGATGCCTCCAGCTTTGGTTTTCTTTTACTAATTTATTTTTAATGTTTATTTATTTTTGAGAGAGAGAGTGGGGAGGGGCAGAGAGGCAGACACAGAATCTGAATCAGGCTCCAGGCTCCAAGATGTCAGAATAGAGCCTGATGTGGGGCTCAAACTCACAAACAGTGAGGTCATGACTTGAGCCCAAGTCAGATGCTTAATTGACTAAGTCACCCAGATGCCCCAGTTTTCTTTTTCAGGATTGCTTTGGCTATTTGGGGTCTTTTCAAGTTCCATACAAATTTTAAGATTTTTTGTTCTAGCTCTGTGAAGAATGCTGGTTTTTTTTTTTTTTTTTTTCAGAGGGATTGCATTGACTATATAGATTGCTTAAGGTTGTATGGACATTTTAACAATATTTGTTCTTCAAATCCATAAGCATGGAATGTTTTTCCATTTTCTGTGACTTCTGAAATTGTTTTAATGTGTTCTGTAGTTTTCAGTGTGTAAGTTTTCACCTCTTTGGTTAGGTTTATTCCTAGGTATCTTATGGGTTTTGGTTCAATTGTAAATAGGATTGATTCCTTGATTCCTCTTTCTCTTGCTTCATTATTGGTGCATAGAAATGCAACTGATTTCTGTACATTGATTTCATATCCTACAACTTTGCTGAATTTGTGGATCAGATCTCATAGTTTTTTGGTAGAGTCTTTTAGGTTTTCCACATGGAGTATCATGTCATCTGCAAAGAGTGAAAGTTTGACTTCCTCTTTGCCAATGTGGATACCTTTTATTTCTTTGTGTTGTCTGATTGCTGAAGCTCATATAAAATTTTTTTTAATTAATTGCTTTGAGGCTCAGATAAAAGTATGAAAGTGCTTGAAAATTCTAACTTCAGCTGTTTTTCTAATTGCCTTTGATACCTTTTTGTTCTGCTTACGCAAAGTCTTAGAAGTCTGATAAAATGGATTAGTATGTAGAGGTCCCAATTCTCATTCTACATGACCAAGGTACTTAACCTTCTGAATCACAAATTCTCAGTCTGTAAAATTGGGCTAATAATATCTGTGTCAGACAGTTAATGTCAGCTTACCTGAGATAATGTGTGCTAAATAACATTAATCAGAAAGTGTAAAGCATAATTTAAATGTTGGTTCTTTTTTCATTAATATGCCAAGACAGGCAGGGCAGGGCAGTAGAATGTGATGATGGAAATATATAACATGTTTGCCACCATGCCCATCCCCAGCAGACCTTGCTAATTCCTCATGGCTCCTTTCCCCACCAAGCCACGACGTGGTATCTGGATTGTTCTCTCACAGTTCTCTGGGCAAACACCAACAATTGATCAAAGCCGGTACTCAGGCTGGACTATAGTGTGGAAAATATAGAGACTCTGAATCAGAGCTGCCTATTGAGGAAAGTTATCTTGGTGAGCTTAAGTTTTCTCATCTTATATACCATTGTAAAATTGATCTCATTGAGCTGTAATGGGGCTTCACTTAAATAACATATGCAAAGAGCGTGTGGTAGATACTCAGTAAGCCTTAGTTTCTTTCCCCTAAGTTTCATCTACTTTTCAAAAATGTTAAACCTTACTCGGTGGTATCACTGCTTTGATTCTGTCAAGTGAAAGATGACTCATGGATAAAATTTTTCAGAGTGCAATGCCCAAATAACCCACAGGATTGTGGTTAAAATTGTGTATAACCCATCAGAGTGCTTATGTTGTAAGAACCCTTTTTTAAAACATCCTAACCCATATACACACGATGGAGTACTACATAACAATGAGAGGGAATGACATATGGCCATTTGTAGGAAAGTGGATGGACCTTGAGGGTGTCATGCTGAGTGAAGTAAGCCAGGCAGAGAAGGACAGAAACCATATGTTTGCACTCATAGGTCTAGCAGGAAAACAGGAGAGACCTAATGGAGAACCAGGGGGAACGGAGGAGGGAGGGAGAATTGGGGAGAGAGAGGGATGCAAAACATGAGAGACTATTGAATAATGAAAACGAACTGAGGGCTGAAGGGGAGGGGAGAAAAGAGGTGGTGGTGATGGAGGAGGGCACTTGTGGGGAAGAGCACTGGGTGTTGTATGGAAAACAATCTGACAATAAAATATTATGAAAAAAAAAAACATCCTAACTCAAAACGACTCCAAAGCTCTTCTTATTTATTTCATTATTTTATTTATTTTTTTTTTTTAGGGTGAAAATGGAGAATGTGGCAAACCAGGAATAAAAGGTGACAAAGTAAGGAACATGTTTTTAAAATGCTAACAGCTGGGATTCCTTTGGGGCTGAGTTTCCTTAAGAGGAAATTCCTGGGATGCATTCCCTTGCTCTCACTACTGGGGCTAGAAAGTCATTGGCTCAGTTTTCACGTCTGTAAAACATGAAGCAGAAAACAAAGCCATACCTAACTGTAGTTAATCGAGCCCCCACAGACCTTTTGTATGGACCTTTACTTTGTGGCCTCCTAACCTTTGAGGCTAGGCCTACGGAATGTTACGGCAAAAAGGATAATTTACCCAGCAAAGTCAATTCAAGCTCCAATTGGTCTTTGCATCCGGAATTGTTTTTCAGATGTAAACACTGACAACACTTTCCAAAATAGAGTGAAGAGCTCTATGGAATAGGTTAATGAAATAGTTATAAATAATGTAGCAGAACTAGGCAGAGACAGCGGTTTGAAATTTTGAAATTGCAGTAAGCCACAAGCAATTAGGTGAGTATTAGCCTTTCATGAAAAAATAAATATGAATAAAGTATTTAAAATGGAGACAACATTAAATACATTAAGGAGTTCCTTGATGGGTCAGAAATATACAGATAGTACATTTAAAACATAATGACAAAGGATCCAAAAATGTACAGAGTAAAACTAGTTATCAATACCTCGAAGAACTATTAGCACCATGCTACCAAGACACTCAACTCCCTCAAGTTCTGTATTTTAATTATGGGAGAGAGTCCTGGAGAAAAAACGAGGCAGAAGGTGAAAAGCAGAGAGAATAGGATAATGACACCGGGTATGTAACTAAGCACTTTAAATAGCTTGAGACTTTGTGAAAGCTTTCAGTGCACTGTGGAGTCAGAGGCCAGGTGGATTTGAAAAACTGTAGGCTTGATAATGATCTCTGGGCAAAATGAAAACTGCAGTAATAAATGGATTCTGCCTGGAGGGTAATTGAAAATGGGAGATGGACACAGACTTGAAAATACAGAAGGGGGACAGAGAAGAACAAAAATGAAAGTTAAACAGTAACTGTTGAAAACAGTTTGAAATGAGAATGGTTGACAAAGAGTTCACAGCATATTTCATTGACTAAGATGCCAGGGGTTGTTAAATGCCCTATTATTTTCTGTGCCAAAAAGAAAGAAAAAGTGCTGCCAATTACAAGTAGAAGATGCAATTGATTGTAAGATGTATCTTGGTATTAGAGATGTAAAGATCTGGGAAAAAAAAATGCATGTCGAGAGTCAATGAAGTTCAGTGTCCCTGACATGAAGAGTTCATATAAGTTAATAAGTCAAACACATAGAAAACATGAAGAGACACAAGAGAGGAAATATAAATGGCTAGTAAGTGAAAAAAAAAACCACCCAATATATTAGTGATCAGATAAGTGAAATTAACACATTAAAATATTATTTCACTTATCAAATTAGCAAACACTGAGATAATATATAATACTCAGCATCGATGGGGAGTCTGTTAAGGTGAACATACACTTTCTCTACTCAGGTAGTAAGAATGGAAATCTGAACAAACTCTAGGGAGGGACGTTTTGCTTTTGCTTTCCATGTGTGGTGTGAGCCACAAAAGACAGTCTTGAATGTGCTCATCATCTTTGTGTCTGTCATTTTCTTCCAGGCCATTAGCTTTAGGAATTTTTCAAAAGTTGGACATGACTTTTAAACAAAAAGTTTCATTATAATATGATTTAAAATAGTAATAGAAAAATTAAAATGTCAAAACTAAATTATAATAGATGCATATTCTTGAATATTTTTCCATTTACTGAGAGTTTTTAATTACATAGAAAAATATTTTTGATATAATGGAAGACCAAATAAGTAGGTCACAAAATTGTACACACACTTGAATCAATTATTTGAAAAAAATATTCTATATGCCTAAAATGTTAACAGCAGTTTCCTGTGTGTGATTTTTTTATATTTCTTTGCTTTTTCTCTCTAATT
Source organism: Suricata suricatta (assembly GCF_006229205.1). NCBI lineage: Eukaryota > Metazoa > Chordata > Mammalia > Carnivora > Herpestidae > Suricata > Suricata suricatta. Next base: position 83,635,324 of record NC_043701.1, on the reverse strand, counting down.
GCCAAGGTGTGTCTATTATGTACAGGTTATATTTTGCTAAGCAGAGAAAAGGTGAAAGTCTGAGAAAAGAGGGACTAGACCATATTATATTCTCATGAAAATAAATTTCGAAGGGTTTCCTAGTTATGGAACATATTGAAATATCTTCTATTAGAGAGCATTGAGTATCAACATTGTTTTGTCAAGTTGCATGTCTTGAAGGTGGGCAAAAGAGTGGTCAAGACTTGTGGAAACTCACTAAATTGTTAATTTAACTGACTTTGCCTTGTCAGAAAGAAACAATATTCCACCAAGTGAACTTTTTCTAAGGAGTCTTAAGGAATAAATTATTGGCTCTGACCAAAATTTCAATATACAGGTGAAGGACTTACACCTAAAATTATGTTTTCATGGAGTTTACTGAAGGAAAATTTGACCTCACATTGGCTTATTATTTAGGATCATTTTGTTAACAATTTATCTGTTTGTTTTCTGTTTGGACAAACTGAGAAGATTGGCAATCACTGAGAACACATTCTCTTCTCCTCCACCTAAAATCATTGCACTTTGAAGATGGATATTTAGAGTAACTTACCATTAATTTTATTCCACAGGGATCCTTAGGACCATATGGACCAAAGGGACCCAGAGGACTTCAGGTAAGGAGGCTAGACCAAATCTACATCTGAAGTAGAATAACCTAGAAAGCTTTAAAAATCTGCCCATTTCTCCCTCTAACAATTCAGTCAGAGCACCTAGGGATTGGAGCCGGGCATCAGTAGTTTTAAAGATCCCCAGGTGATTTCAATGTGCAACAAAGCTTGGAAATCACTGTCCTAATGTTTCAAATGACGAATTCAGGCTCCCCAACCATAGGTACCCGCTGCTGAGTTTACTTAGTAGAGGGATGAAAGTTTAAAAATTTGAGTCTAGGAAGATGAACAAAGTCAAAGCAGTTAAAAGTGGAATGTAACTATTTTTGCTTTGCAAGCGTAATATAATTAGAAGAACTATGCATTTTATCTAATTACAGTGTTTGTAACTTAGATAAAGTACTTAATAACATGGAATGCTCATTGTCAGTACTTAATGCTCAATAACAAGGAATAGATTTTAAAGGCATTTAAGTTAGACATATTCCATAGATTTCAGAAAATAATTTAGATCAGTTTTTTCCAGTCTGGGGACTTGCCCAGTCTAAAGTTTTCATGGGGGGAGGATGTATGTATATGAAGAATTCATTTCCGTATTTCAAAAAGTCTACTGAAAATTGTAACCTGACTCAAGATTTCCTAGGCAGCTAGTTAACCCCCAGTCCTGGGCTCTGGCCTGGAATTGTGTCAGCGCCGGGCTGTAACTCTGGTTATCACGGGGTCATCAGAACCTCCAATGTTCAGTTATAAATGCCTTAGCTATTTAAAAAAAGTCGTTCATTCAAAATTCTTCAAAAAAGTGTGTCCAGCACAGGGATAAGGTTGAAAACAGGCTTAGAAAGCAAACACCTCATTAATAAATGTTTGTTCTCAGCTTAAGCACTATTTTATAAGCTGCCTATTTGACAGGAGAAACTTTATGTCATTCTATTTCTCAGTCACATTTAACCATAACTTAACTCAGATATATAGTCTGACTGCTAAATTCAGGCTCTCTAGGGACCTTAATGAATGATTCCTTCCTGGTTGGGCTTTTATTTATAGAACTAATTATTGGTTTTCACCTTGGAGCAGGGCATTAGTGGACCTCCAGGTGATCCAGGCCCGAAGGGATTTCAAGGCAATAAGGTAATCATACCCTTTGATTAAAAGACTGGCAGAGTGCCTTTCTTCCAGCGAGCTATAGGAATGTGTGTTTTTATTTAGCAGAAGTCAATGGACTCTTTGAGGATGTATTTTTGACAATACATAATAACCTGCAGATATATACACAGAATCATGTTCAAGTACATGCAGCATGTCAGTGGCATGGCTTTATCATTTATTATTATATTATTCAGAGGGCCATTATTAAATATAAGCCATTATTCAGAATCTTTGCAGTATTTCCTTCTTTCTCCTGCCCTAGAGTCATTTTATGGTTCACCAGAAACTGAAAAGTAGCAACAAACAACCAATTCAAATCATTCTATTTCCCCATATATGATGTCAACTCAATATATCACTTATAAGAGAAGGAAATTTGTGACTGTCATGACAACAAAGATTGAGCTTTTAAAAATTGTTACAGGGGTGTCATCTCAACCCTCATTACTGGGCTTGTAATGTCATTCCACAGATAACCAGGCAAGACAGATCAGGAGGGGTTGAATAAGAGCCTAATAGAACCCAAAGATGCTAAGGCTGGGATCTTTAAAAGACCTGGACACAAGGTTCTGCTTTGCAATGAAAGTGGCCATTAATTTGCTGAAAACAAACTTTTTAGTACCTTTTAAACTTCTCAATGCTTAGTAAATTTCATGGATATAGTAAATATCCAATAAATAGTGTTGTTAGTGACTAGAGATCTGTGGAATTTGTGGCAGTAATAGCAGCAGCAGGTGTCATCCTCAGTGGACCCTAGATAAAGCCAATCCTTTAAGGGTACTATCAAACTTAAGCTCTGGGGAGCAGTTGGGCTACGTGAGTGTCTTTTTCCTGAGAGAGGGAAGAGAGTGACAAGCATAGTATTTTTAATGAGATAATGACAATGTGTGATTTCCCAGGCCACTTTTAATTGGCAAATTAAAATAGAATGAGCTTCTCAGCGGGAGGGTGCTTAAGCTTCATCTGGGGAAACTGCCTTTTCCAGTCCTTGCCTATGATTAATTCTCTCTGGGGAAAAGAAATGTTCTCTTGAATACTGAGTAGAAGTTTTTATAAAATGGCTTTGGCAGTCAATAAAATCCTGCAGCAAGAATAAAAAACATTTTGACAGTCCACACTTACTTCTAGGATTCTTTCGTTACCTAAGATGATCATTTTCATGTTTGTGAAAAAGAGGCTTAAGATCAGATATCCGTGATGGAGTTTCCAACAGTGATAGAATTACAGAGGTTTGAGCCCCCAGGTATATTAGGAGATCATCCTGGGCCAGAGTTTTCATTTTGGGAAATGAAAAGTGAAGTCCAGATAGCAAATGGCCTCCAGAAAGCAGAGGCACAGCCGGGCTCATCAGCTCTGGGGATCGCCCCTGCGGGGCTGAGAACAGGGCTGTAACTCTGGGAGATGGTTAGTGGCAGTCCATAAAAAGGTGTCATCATTTGCTCACTTATTTTCATGTCTCAAAAATTACTATTTAGGTTTTTCTTTTAACATACATTTACTTAAACAAAATATAGTTTTTCATTCCACCAGTGCATTAATTCTTGGAAGGAATAAACACAGCTGAGTGTTTAGGAGAGCTTGCAGCTTGCAATGTTCTGATGTAATAACACTTCATGCTTGACTTTCACATCATCCTAAGAGGAGTAATTTTTCCAAAAGTATTTGAGGACTTCATGAATTTTCCAAGATCCTCTCTGAAAAAAATTTTTTTGGTAAAGGATACATAACATAAAATGACCAGTTGGGATTTAATCACAAAATTCCCTGCCCAGTGAATATACAAAGTTCATTGCCAATTGAAAAGATGTCAATTTCTAGAGAAAGTTCTGGATTGCTCGGGGCAAGTGAGGTAATAGTGTGTTTTTCTTTTTCCTTCTGGTTTATGGTTACAAATTTAGTGGTCCTTTAACTTCAAGACTATTACTAATTTCTACTTCTCTTTGGATCTTTCAATCAGAGATGCATGTTGCATCATTAAATTTTTAAATATTTTATATATTTATTTGTATATTCTCTTAAAAGTCAAGTTTCAGGGAACAATTTCATCTTGTGTCTCAGAATGTACTTCTAAATCGTAAAGACTTAATGTACTATTTTTTCCTCAATCTGGAAATGAAGTTAGGTTTATAATAACACTTCTTTTCATCCATTACCATTTTATTACAAAATGTTCTTAAGAAATTGCTATTTCAATTTGTGCAGAAAAACTCTAAAATCTAGTTATTCTGTATTGTTTAATGGACACTGGGAGGATTATTTATTTTGTTTATAATAATCAATAACAAGGGTGCCTGGGTGGCTCAGTTGGTTCAGCATCCAACTTTGGCTTAGGTCATGATTTCACAGTTTGTGAGTTCGAGCCCTGTGTTGGACTCTGTGCTGATAGTTCAGAGCCTGGAGCCTGCTTCAGATTTTGTGTCTCCCCGTCTCTCTACCCCTCCCACACTGTGTTCTCTCTCTCTCTCTCTCTCTCTCTCTCTCAAAAACAAAAAGATAAACAGTTAAAAAATAATCAATAACACTTATTATATATTTACTATGTACAGATATATAGTTCTTTTTATTTATTTTGAGAGAGAGAGCACATGTGGGAGGGGCAGAGAGACAGAGAGAGAGAGGGAAAGAGAGAGAGAGAATACCAAGCAGTATCCACACTGTCAGTACAGAGCCTGATGTGGGTCTTGAACTCATGAATTGTGAGCCGATGCCAAGAGTCAGACACTTAACCGACTCAACCACCAGATACCCCAATAGATATATAGTTCTAATTATCCATTTAACATACCACCCTTTGAGGAATAACCTAGTCTTACTCCATGGTACAGATTAGGCTAATCAGGCACAGAGAGTTTAAGCAATGGGTCCAAGTTCACATAGCTAGTAAGGGACAGAGGAGCAGCCAGTCTGCTCTTACCTACCATATTATATTTTTCTCCTTAGGAATATTGTTGAATTTCCTCAATGGTTGACCTGAAATAAAAACATTTGTTTGGACAGTATGGAAATTGCATCTGTCCTTCTCATGTGCTGGAAACAGCAGTCTGTTGAGAGGTGTATTTCTATTTGATTAAAATGCTCATCTGAAAATGCAGGAAGAGACAGAAGGTAATCACATGGGAAAAACAAACCAGTACTGTGCATTTTCAAATATTTTGTCTCTTAGGAGACCTTGAAAGAAACCTTTAGACTTGTAACATTTGCAAAAGATTCCATACAAATTTCTAGATGGGGCCTCTCTATGTCTTTGAATTTATGAATGGTCTCTCTCATGAGCTATAGTCCCATTTTATTGTTCTAGTAGTTGATGTTTTGCATCGGGTGGTTTGGGAAAAGGTGGTCAAAGAACAGAAGGAAAAAAATAGCGTGTGATAAATCAAGGAAAAATGTGATTCTGGCCCAGTTTCACTAAAATCATTTCTGTCATTAATATTTCCAAATGAAAAGTAGCTCTTATTCTTGTTGCCTTAGAAACAAAACATAGATGTTTCTCAAAAAGAAGCTGTGGCTCCGAGGCCACCTCAGCCTCCCCCATATATGGAGGTCATGCACTGGCATTCAGAACATCCCGTCAGTCTCCAAAATCAGTATTATAATCACACAAGTGCCCTAGGACCAAATGGAAAATGCTATAACTCTGGAGAAAGCACTGTGCATTTTCTGAGTAAAAATTGAGTAGCTAAGAGCCCTATACCAACTTCCAAGGGCTATTGTGATGGCTCAGATAGCAATCCCTTCTGTCCACAGAATGGGCCCTCCAATAACTAGAAAAAAAAATGGCTCAAGACTGGCAGGCCTTTCAATTCACAGAGAACAAATTACAAAATCAGTTTTATACAAATAAGCACAGTAGAATGCTGGGTGTGCCAAACCCATATTAGGTAATTTTTGCCATTTCTTGATGTCTTTCTGATGTTATTTTTGAAGAGTATTTCCTTCTTAAATCTCATGCACACTGGCTCTTTCCAAGACCCTCTTTGTGTTCCTGGGAGGAATGACTGCTCACTGTGGCATGAGCAGAAAATAGCTTGTGACAAGCTGAAATATCTTAGTTCTAGAGCTTGAGTGCTAGGGCCAAAGGAGCACTAGGAAAAGTCTCTGATGTACTTTCCCAAGTGAAAGTACCACATGTTAATCCTCAAACAATGAAAAGTGCCATGATACTATATTATATATTAATTTATCTTAATGGATGGATTACCTCCCTTCTCATAACCTCGTCCATTGTCTTACTCTAGGATATTCATCTATTTCCTGCAGGATTTTTCTCCACTAAGATTTTCCTTCTTGTGCTACACTCAAGTATAGGAAACTCAAAGTCCTTCTATGTATGAGACTTTGTCTTAATTCACTTTTACTTCTGAGATGTTAAGAAATCCCACAGAGAAATAGCATCAGTCTTGTCTGGTTTAATAAATAGAGATGGGAAGGGTAAATAATCCCAGGTGAATCAAACATTCATCCATCCATTCGAAAAACCAAAGAATCTCATATCAATGAATAAAGGGAAACTATGTTTCAAGAGGAGTGAGGGCAAATCAAACACTTAGACCATTCCATGGTTCTGCACCAGACTGTGATTCTTGGACACGCTCCTCTTCCTTATCCAACTCTGTTAAGGTTTCCTTCTCTTCTGAAGTTTTTAAGGACAGTACATGTTTGTCAAGTAGCTGGTATTCTTTTGAAGAAGTAAATAAGAATTAAATATACAAAATCTAAAACTTGAAACTGTAAACCTAGTAAACATCTCTACAGAACAACTTGTTTTCTTTAATGCTTGATGAAATATGTTTTCACTCATAAGTGTAAGAGGAGGAACTTAGCAGAGGACCATGGGAGAGGGGAAGGGAGAAAATAGTTGGGGAGAGGGAGGGAGGTAAACCATGAGAGACTCTTGAATACTGAGAACAAACTGAGGGCTGATGGGGAGGGGGAAGAGGGCAGGGGGTGAGGGACATGGAGGAGGGCACTTGTGGGGATGAGCACTGGGTGTTGTATGGAAACCAATTTGACAATAAGCTAGAAAAGAAAATAAATAAATAAAAATTTTAAAAGTGGAAAATGCTTTATGAAAAGAGGCCAATTTTATTTTTTTAATTTTTAAAATAAGTTTTAAAAGTTTATTTATTTATTTTGAGGGAGAGAGAGAGAGAGAGCGAGAGAGAGAGAGAGAGAGAGAGAGAGCGAGAGAGAGAGAGAAAGTAAGTTTAGGCATGACCTGAGCCTAAACCAAGAGTCAGGTATTTAACTGTCTAAGCTACTCAGGAGCCCCCAAAGAGGTCAGTTTTGAAAAGAGGGCTTTTTTGCATGGACCTCAAGCATATTGTAGTATAGAGGTGGAATTTAAGGAAAGGTATTAAGCAGGCTGTGTTGTAGCTTATGAACAAGTAATATATTGTATCATTTATCTTGAATGTATCATAGATAAGCTGCTATATAACTATTGCCACTTCCAATAGCTGTGAAATTAGGTGATTAACTAGTTGGTACTTAACCTTCTAATTTCTGTATAAGTCTAATTACATGAAACAGAAGTTGGTGTTTTGATTTTTTACTTTGCTTTTCTGTTTTGAGTGTCATTGCAACTACTGTATTGTAAATGATGGAAAATAATTGCATATGTTAAAAAAATATGAAACTTTATAAAGTAAAAA
>NC_043701.1:83532301-83627795 GCF_006229205.1 Suricata suricatta | reverse complement strand
ATCCAAAGCAGAAGACCTAGTCCTCCTGACCACCACTATCATGTGAAAGAAAAAATTATATGCAACAAAGAAGTATTTGTTGAATGAATGGATGAATGAGTACTTAAATGGAATAAGTTGTCAATATTAAACTGCAGACAAGTGAAATAGGCAGGAGCCCAAAAGAGTACTTTAGTTTGTCAACTTTGAGGTTATTGGAAATCTTTGAGAGAGCAGTTTCAGTTGACAGATCAGGGAGTTGACAAAGGAGAAGAATAGAATAGCCAGGAATTCTGACCATTCTTCCAGGATTTGGGGAAAATAAAGGGAAGCAGAACAGTGTTGACATAACCCATCAAAAGCTTCTTGTGTGTTAAATAATCTAGCATGTTCTTATACTTCCACTTTTTTCTAAGAGAGGCAAGAGGACACGGGACTTAATTTTTTTTCAGTTTTAAATATACAACTTAAATTCTCATTTTCTGTAACATCACAATTTTTGCAGGAACAGAAATATCATTAATAAAGATTTAGTAGCTTTAAAAATACATTCTTGTTTTGTTAATTATTTAAATATTTGATTCTACTCAACGTTAGCTTTGTAGACCTACTAAACTAACTAATATTTTGCTTATGGTTTGGAAGAAGTTGAATATCACAGATATGAAAGACTATGAAGAATTTTAAACTTCCTCCTCCAACAAGCATATATGTAGCTTTGTTTCAGCTTTCACACAATTCAAGAACCTAATAAATCATGGCTCTTTTAACAGAATGACTATATTTTTTGCTTCTTGTTTTTTTTAATGTTTTATTTATTTTTGATACAGAGAGAGATAGAGCATGAGAGGGGGAGGGGCAGCGAGTGAAGGAGACATAGAACCAGAAGCAGGCTTCAGGCTCTGAGCTGGCTGTCAGCACAGAGCCTGATGCGGGGCTCGAACCCACGAATGTGCGATCTGACTCGGCCAAAGTCAGAGGCTTAGCTGACTGAGCCACCCAGGCACCCCTATTTTTTGCTTCTTGTAAAGCATTTTAAGTCAGGGTACTTGAATATGTCAGCTTTCCCAATTGTCCAAAACCAAAAATGGGCTTTCTGGTTCTCCTGCAGGGCTAACAACTTTTATTATTAATTTTTTAAATATTTATTTTTGAGAGAGAATGAGAGACAGAGTGTGAGTGGGGGAGAGGTAGAGAGAGAGGGAGACACAGATCCGAAGCAGGTTCCAGGCTCTGATGCAGGGCTCAAACTCACAAACCTAGAGATCATGAGCGGAGCCTAAGTCAGATGCTCAACCAAACCACCCTTGTACCCCTGGCAGGCTAACAACTTTGAACAAGGTTATGATGCTCAGTGTATAGCATTGTAAAGGGAAGAATCCTTTTACGATTGTAAGTAAAAGTATCTATTTAATGAAGAATTGGAACCAAGCTGCCAAACAACGTAATTTTTTTTTCTTCAGAGATGTCAAAGTTTAAATGCTATTTCTGTCCTGGGCCTAATTAAAGGGAAAAAATTCATTAGAATCCAGCAATTCTTGTTGCGGAAAGGACTTTGACCTACATGCACATCTGCCCACCAGGACTCTAAATGAGCTTATTAACTCATTTGACATGAGATAGCTGATCGTGACAACTTGAAGAGGCTGCTCGAGCATGTGGGATGTCAGCCAGTGGCTTCAAGGCAGATGATTTTCATTCCCAAATCTCTCACACATATGGTTCTCAGCGGGAGGGGTATACTGTGGGTCTGTGCACGTGTGCATGTGTGTGTGCATGTATGTGCGCACATGCCTGTGCACATGCACAGAAACTGCCAAGGTAAAAACTCTGATGCATCAAGAAACCCAAACCCCAAACTCTGCCAACATAAAGGTGCCTAGTCTAACCCACAATGCCCAGGCAAGCTGGGCACTAACGTGGAACAGTATCAGTTACTGCAGTGTCTTCTGAGGAAAGTCAGAACTAAAAAACCAATCACATGAATGTCTCTAACTCAAGTAAGTTGCAATAGCCTTGCAACAGGGAGTATTAAGTATAATCCAAGGATAAGGCTTTTTTTTATTGTGATAAAATCACTTAATATTTGTCATTTTAACCATCTGTAAGTGTACCATTCAGTGGTATTAAACACACTCACAATGCTGTGTAATCATCACCACCACCTATGCCCAAAGCTTTTTCATTATCCTAACATAAATTTTGTACCTTTTAAATAATAACTCTCCTCATTTCTCTTGCCCCTAGCCTCCAAGGATAAGTTTTTAAGAAACATATCATATCATATGAACCCATCTTCTCTCATAAATTAATGTCCTTGTTCTCAGATTCATGGGTAGGGTTCACACTGAATATTCTCCAGGGAGTCATTTTGTGTTGGAAGATCCAAGGAGCTGGGATTCTTAAAAGCTCTCCTGATGGGCCGCTGAACAGCTCTTCCTCTTAGGGACAGTGATACACAATTCCTTAGTTTTTATTATATTTGATGAAGTACAACTTTCCTATTAGATTGAACCATATGAATGCCATTTTTGTAGGCCAACCATGGTTGAATAGGATCAATTTCATGTGGTTTAACCTAACAGCAATCACGAAAATGAATTGAGTTACTAAAATCTGGTACAATTTTCATTACATGTTCACCAAATTGTTGTTATTATAGAATTTTTTTTCTTTTTTTGAAAAGCATAAATAAGTGGAGTATGTGGACTATGGTCTTTTCTTCCCCCAAGTAGATGGTATTAAAAATCTATTGCAGCTGGAGATTTCTAATAATAATGGTTTTTAACTCATTGTAGTTGGTTAATAACTGATTTATACGTAGGCCTACATTGTGTGATTACACTATTGCTAATTATAATTTATGTGACCTTTACCACTAACTTAGTGACAACACTGATCCAGGTAGACTTACATGCCTGAAATGACTTCTGAATTGGCTTGTAAAAGTATATTTTCTCTTGGCTTGCATTATATTTTAGAGATCCTTTGTCTTCATATAATGGATCTTCCGCAATGGGTAGATTGTAGCTACCTGACTTTTGTGTTTTTCATCCTATAACAAAGATATGAATTTAGTCTGCAATGAAGTGATTTTTGAGATAATTGAAGAAAAGCATTGAAAAGTCTCAAGAAGCAGTCTTGCATGGTGGTTAGAGCACTGGCTTTAAAACCAGACTGCCGAGGTTCAAACTAAGCCCTGTATTGTATTAGCTCTGTGATTTGGGCAAGTACTTATCCTCCTCACGCCTCAGTTTTCTCACTCATGTCATGGGTTAATAATAGTACCTACCTTTTAGAGTCATTCTGAAGAGTATATGAGTTAATCATAGTAAGTGCCATATGTGTTGACAATAATTAAGCAGAGAAGTATTTTAACAACTCTTTTATTAATGTAGAACAAGTCTAGCCTGAAATGTTTTCTAAAAATAAGCCACTTATAACACTTCTCTGAAACAAGAGAAAGTAAGTGCTAAAAATAGAGCTTGATTTAGCAAGTATTTGATATATGTTAGTTTTCTGCCTCCCAACACTTGCTTTTCTTTCTTTCCCTCAGAAAAGGACCTTTCTTGACTTTTCTCCCAAATCTTTGTATGCAGTCATCACTGCACTAAGACTGTATCTTGGCTGTGCTTGAACCATTCTGCACCATTATCCTCCATTTGGAAAGTATGAGAAAATTTGTCACAAGACTTAAAATATCCAAGGTGGTGTTATACACATTTGGGAAATGATTAAAAAAGAAGTTGCCAAATTTCTTTCTCATGTTAAGACCCCAAAGTATGATTAAATTGTTCCTAACTGATTTATTCAAGAAAAGGTAAATTACAGTCCCCCCCAAAATTCAAAATTTTGCACAACTATTCATTATTTATTATCTTAGGGCAAGGAATATGTTGACTTTGGCTAGAACTGGTGCCAGCAATAAGGCATGTTGTATTGCTTTAGCTGAGCTTCCCATACAGTGAAACCTTAGGCTGTCTATTGGGATTTCATTATGCCTTCAGCTGAAAGAAAAACATTTAGTTGTATCTGGGTAAGTTTTCAGGGGAAAGTGTGTAATAGGTACTTCATATCACTTTCAATTTATATACAGTTGCTCTTGGTTGAAACTTAAGTAAACCAGAGGGAACCCCAAAGGAGCATTTCTAGATTCCCAACTTCCCCAGCCCAGACCTCTTTTGTTTCCTGTTCTCTTCACCTCCAGCACCTAGCTTCTAAGCTGCTGCTCAGTAAATGTTTGCTGTATAGATGGTTGAGTGAATGTTATCAATTAGCTAAGCACTGACAATGCAAATCTGAGCAAAATCACATGACATCCTCCCTACAGTCTAGGGAGAGATATTAACTAAATGCAATGTTATAATTATAATGACTACTCACATAAAATGGCGCAAGCAGTGCCTCTAGAATAGGGATTTTCCCTCATCAGAGAAGCCTTCTCTGAAGCTGTGCTGCTTAAAATAAGATTTGAAGAAGGAATAAGGTTAAACTAAGGTAAAAGGGAGGTAAGAACATCCCAGATAGGATAGAGTAGCACATGCTAAGATCCTGTGGCAGAAGGGAGCCTGGTGAGTACAAAGAATGGAACAAAGACAAGTGCGGCTAGAGTGGTGAGTGAAGAAGCAACTAGTTACAGATGGGGGTGGAAAGGCTGTGGGACAACACCATGCAGGGGCTCACAAACCTTGTAAAAGCTTTTTCTTTTCACTAAGAGCCAAGGGAATGGTCTTGAATGGTTTCATTCAGATTAACTAAAGATCAGTTAAAAGATTGCACTGGCAGTAGCAGTGGGGGGGGGGCGGGGATAAATTAAAGTGTGCTACAATGGATGTGTGTAGGATACTAAAGACTTTGTTGTAATCTGTGCAAGAGGTGAGATCAATCTGAAGTAAAATGCAGAGGCATGGTGGGGGATTAAAGAGGTAGATGGAGTTGAGAGAGATTTAGAGGGCCTACTGAAAAGAGTTGGCAATGAATTACACAAGGTGGGTAAAAGAGTGAGAGGTGTCAAGAAAGACTCCTTGTTCTGACTTGACTCATGGAGGAATTGTGGTGCTCTTCCCTGAGATAGGGAATGCTGGAAGATGATCAGGTCTGTGAGAGGAAGAGTATGAGTTTGTCTTTGGAAATGATGGATTTCTTTTTAAATCCTCTTCCCTGATTTCTATCAGACTTCTTTTTCTTTTCCTCAGACTGCCTTCCTCAACTCCCCACAAGACATTTCTGTGTTCTTCCACTCCCATCCAATTTATATGTTGGTACTCTCCATGGTTCTGACCTGAGCTTCTGGACTCCTTAATCACTAAACCTGCCCTGTTCAATACAATAGCCACATGTGGCTATTGAGCCCTTGAAATATGGGTAGCCTAATTGGACACATGCTATAATTGTTAAATATACATAGGATTTCAAAGACATGTATTAAAAATAATCAATAAATAAAATCATTAATAGGATTTTTATATTGATCATATATTGAAATGATAATATTTTGGATATGTTGAGTTAAGTAAAATATGTTATTACTTTAAAAAATATATTTATTTATTTATTTTGAGAGAGAGGGAGAGCACATGAATGCAAGTGAGTGAGAAGGGGACAGAAGTGGGAGAGAGAGGAGAGAATCCCAAGCAGGATGGGCATGGAGCCGAGGCAGGGTTTGAACTTACAAACCATGAGATCATGACCTGAGCTGAAATCGAGTGGGATGCCCAACTAACGGAGCCACCCAGGTGCCCCTTTATTGTAACTTTTTTAAGGTAGCTACTAGAAAATTTAAAATTACATATATGAAAAAATAAATAAAACTACATATGTGGCTCACTGTCTATTTCTAGTGGATGGCTCTACTCTAGACAGTGACCCTATTATTACCTTATTTCTGTCCACTTGAGCCCACAGAGCTGTTGATTGTCTCCAGAACACTTCACATCATTTTATGCCTCATACACTTCCTTTTCCTGAACAAAAGTTCCTATTCTTTTCTGCCAGATTAGATATGATTTCTACTTTCTTTTGGTTCAGAGCAAATATCTTCTCTACTATTTGAAACTTTTCTAATTCCTTAAGGTAGAATTAAACATTTCTGCCTCAGAGTCTATCATCCTCTGTTAATATCTTTATTATAGCTAATTCACATGCTTATATTTTCTTTTATATTCATTTGTCTCTCCAGCCAGATTGTAAGTGTCTGCAAAGTGCAGGTGTGATCTGATTTATGTCTATAATTATGTAACTAGGTACTCAGTACCAGGGTGGTGTTCAGTGAAAGTCTGGTGAATAACAATTGAATATGCATATTAAATGGCAATTATATAATTAGTTATGACTTAGATGTTTTATAGATGATATCTTGAATCCTCTCAACAACATTGTAAGGTAGATATAATTATCCTCATTTTGCATATGGGGATCTTGCAAAAGCTCTAACTGGTAGTAAATTATATAGAGCCGGGCTTCCACTAGACTGAATGAAAAAAAGCCATGTTTTTTTCTGTGATTCTATATAGGATAAAAAATTGATTAAAAAGTAATGATTGTATTCCACATCACAAAATAGGGAAAGATACCCATTTCCTAAGATTGTTAGAAGATTGAGTAACATAATGTATATAAAGTATCAGGGCAGTGCTTAGAAATGCTAGGTTTCATTAAACATTGGCTTCCTTCAATATTGAGGCTGACAGCATAGGCATCCTTAATTTCTTTTTTTAATATTTTTTAAATGTTTATTTATTTTTTGAGAGAGAGAGAGAGAAAGACAGAGTGCAGGCATGGGAGGGACAGAGAGAGAGGGAGAGACAGAATCCAAAGCAGGCTCCAGGCTCTAGCCATCAGCACAGAGCCTGATGTGGGGCTCAAACCCAAGAACCATGAGATCATGACCTGAGTCAATGTCAGATGTTTAACTGACTGAGCAACCCAGGTGCCTCTAGCATCCTTAATTTCTGAGGAAAGACCAAAGTGTTTTACCTAGCCTCATCAATGCCCCTACATATGTTTACATTCATATGAAGGTCATGAGAAACAGACCACCTCCAGGGCTATACACTTTAACTTAATCTTATTTGTATATGCCCCTGATGGTTAAAGCAAGTGAAGTAGAGAAATAACAAATAGTACTGAGCCCATTCAATCTTTCTCCCTGTATTTGTGCTTATTGGTGAAGATTGGGATAGGAATAATGGCAGAAAAGGAGTCAAGCCTGGAGGCTTCCCAGGGCTATGTTGCCTTGGTGAATTTCCAGAAAATCTTTGTGAATAGAGTGCTGATTTTGTCTTCCTTTTCTGTCTTACCCAATAATGCTATGTTACCATCAGGACCACTTTCTTTACCACCTCAGGAAACTTTGTAGGAAAGGGAAAGGAGAAGTATGAAAGGGATGAACATGATGTGTAGGCCAGGGCTGGTCTGCAAGCCTATGTGGAGGTGCTAAGCTCCTGAGAAATAAGTTTAAGCAACTGAAATGTGAAGTTATGTTGCTACTGAGCTGTGTTAAGGAAAGGGAAAGAGATTCCTTTATAACCTTCAGATCCCTGTAACTTCCCTAAAAAAGCAGTATTGAGGAATTGCTCAGTTTCTTTGGGTACTTGACCAAGGCTAAAGGAAACTCATGGGTTTCAGGGTAAGATAGTTGCTCTCTTATTGATTTTCATGAGTTACACATTTCAAGTTAACAACAGAACCAATTCCTTGTCCCTAGTTAGAAGAAACCTTCTCACCAACCTGTGCTCCTATATGTTTTTAATCAAATACACAGAAAAGTGATAAGTAGGACAGAGCTTCCCCTACTGAAAAAAACTCAAACTCTCCTCCAAATATATACTATGTACATAATATAACATAACATAACATAACATAATATAATATAATATTTAAAAGCCTTCTGATTCATTATAGAACTAAACTAATATAAACGGGACAGGGGATGAATAGAAAAAGGGAACCTAGGGCCTTATGTTTTTATTATTTTAATGATGTGTTTTCTCTCAAACTAGTCCTTTGAGTTTAGGGATGATGCCTTAAACTTCTCTGTATTTACTTCATTACTGTCCTCATAGTAAATGCTTGGTGTTCCTTTGCTGAGTGACAGAAACTGTCACCCATACACAGTATAACTGACAAGGATGCATATAGCACAGGAAGTTGTAGGGAAAAGATTCTTTGAAGTGAAAAATTTGAATCTACATTAGAAAACTGAATATTCCCTAGCACTTAAATCAAACTTTTAGATCAAGAAAACAGCTTCAAATCTGGGAGAGACTTTATATCTGATATACATTGCAGAAACTCCATGGTCAAGAACATGTGAAAAATAAGAATGGCAATTATCTTGCTGCTACAAAAATTTCAACATACATAGAAAAATACATAAAGCTTTGGATTTTAAAGGGAAAAATCCAAGCTGATTTATCTGCCAGATTGGCTTATACTTAAAAGACCTGAACTGAAGGAAGATACCTTTAGATATAAGCCACTCAAATGCCAACGCATCATAAACTCTCACAATCAACTGATTTTGAGACAGGTTTTCTTTGTTACGATTTTGAGACTGTGCAAACCTTTTGGGGGGATGATTTGATTCTGACCCTTCTTCCTGTCTCTTCTTTTTTCCCTTTACAATTGATTAAAGTCCACAGACTTCCTTAAAGTAATGCCTCTACCGTATCAATAGAAATTGCTTTAGTTACTAAGAGTTCCCTTCAAAATCACAAACCTCCAAGGAAAATTGAGGCTTTAACATTGGTGAAAATTCTTTTGTTCCCCTCAGTCTGGAGAAAGTTTGTCTCAACTTCTTGTCACATTTTACAGTTAATTAATACAAGGGTGAAGGGAAGAGAGGAATCTATAAGTTGGATGAAATTTTAAATACCAAGTATTCATTAACTCAAACACAACAGTATTCAGAAATCTTCCTTCCCATAAATTAGAAGTATGTGTGTACATAAAGAACTAGAAGGAAATGCCGCAGAAATTAATAGTTACTATAAATTAATAATTTAGAATTTTCTTTGTGTGTATGCCTTTCAATATATGGCAAATTTCCTAGAATGAAGATGCATTATTTTGGTAAATAGAAAAAAATTTAAAAAAAAGAAATGGTAATCAATAGACACTTCTAGTAAACAGAGGTCGAAGGTAGGTAGCTCAGTGAGGTTTTGTTTGATCAAGTTCAATGAGGTTTTCCAAGAGCAGGCACTTAAAAATGTTTCTCTGCTTCATCCTTTTCAATGGTTGGCATTCATCCAAGAGACTGTTGCCTCACAGTTACAAGATCCCTATCAGATCTCCAAGTAGGAAAGAAGAGGCAGAGGCAAGAGCTTTCTCTTTGCGCCTAATAATGTTCCCAAGTCTCATTTGTTGGAACTGAACCAAAGGACCAACCAGTGGCAAGGAAAGGAGATGGTAGATTTGCATTAAACCAGTTATTCATCCCGTGGCCCTGAGTATAAAGAATAGCTTTCCACTGACATGAACAGATCAGAGTTCTAACAACAGGAAACGAAAGAGGGGAGGGGATGGTCATTGGGTAGGAGACAAACATGTCTGTCAGAAGCACATAATAAAGATTTGCTGAACAATAAGTGAGGACTGCAGCATGACACACGTCCTAAAAACTTTTGCTTTTGTGGGCCTCTTCTTCCATTAAAAAAATGCTAAAAATTATATATTATAACTGAATTGGCATAAAGACAAATTTAATCCAGACTGAATTTATTGTTATATGTTCATTATTCTTTTTAATTTTTATTCTGATTTTAAACATTAAAATGGAAACATTTTCATGGACCTAGATACAATAACTATGTGTTTAGTGATTAATTCAGCCCTGGGTCTTTGTTGTCCTTCCAGCTGGATTATAAACACTTTGAGGGCAGTGACTGTGTCCTAGATTTCACTGTTCCCCAAAGCTTCTACCACAGCACTATGCTCTAAGAGCTATTCAACAAAATGGTTGAGTTGACCTAACATATAACTGTTTCTTCGTCTAGGGTGAACAAGGTCCCCCTGGTCCTTATGGCCCTCCAGGAGCCCCTGGTATTGGACAGCAAGGAATTAAGGTAAAGATTCTTGTATTTTTCCCCATTGATGAGTACTGATTTTATTTTGGGGCTGGAGAAGCTAATTCACTCTGCTCAACCTTACCCTCTAGACACAGGAGGCTGCGTGCATAAGGTGCTTACAGTCTAGGTTCTTGGCCACGGCAGAACTCCAGGCAGGGCAGTTACCACAGAAAAGTCAACATTTTTTTGATGGGCATGAAAAAATTTTCCTGTCTCCAAATAAAACCTTCTTGCCAATGTACATCTAGTTCTGCTGAGTTTTCAAGGAATTTAAATGTTAATGTGCAAAAGTGTTATTGGGATGTGAAGCATCTTAACACATAAACTATCACCTTCTCACACTAAAGGAGCACAGAAGGGCAGAAACCAGAGGGACCACAACACTGAATAAGTAAGTGTTGATAGAAAGGCTTTTAGGGAACTAGAAAGTACTGGAATACCCAATACTCTGGAGTGCTCTGCATCATGTAGGATGTCAAAGAGCAAAGGTGCTTATTTTAAATGGCTTTTCTATGTCACTGGGACAGTAAGACTTTGATGCAGGAATAAAACAGAGAGCAGCACAAAACAGGGCACATCTAATGTAATCAAGCATCACCACGAATGGTATTTAAACAATAAGCATATTGAGACTCTAGAGAAAGTGGAGTTCATATTGGCAGAGCTATCCGACAAGGATTCTGATGGGGATCAGGTGTGAAACAGAATTGAAAAGAGAGGTAAAATGGAACAGAGTGGGTGACATTCCAGAATGGTGGCAAGGGGCGCAAGGAACAGCACGAGCATTGTTTGCTTGGTCATCTCAGTAATGAAAATGAGTCCAGTGCAGTCCACCCTGCCAATTCCGATGCAATAGCTTCTGAAAGCTATAAGTGGCATGTTGCCCTTAGCCAAGAAGGGACCATGAATATTTTAAATATGTTCACTTAAATTCAAACCAGTTTTCCTCCTCCAGAATTTTTTTAAAATCTTTATGAATGTGAAAAGTTTGACTCTTTTGCCATTATCTTTGTTAAAATCTCTAGTGTATCTTATGCTATGTTTATTCTTTATTTAAAAACTCAAACCTTCATTTGATTATTTCTTTCTCTTAGGGGGAAAGAGGTCAGGAAGGAAGAACAGGGCCTCCTGGACCCATTGGCATTGGTGAGCCAGGCCAGCCAGTAAGTAGCAAGAAATTCTAGATGGAATAAAAAGGACAAATGCAATTCCTACGGGCTCCTTGTGGTTAGATTAAATCACCTTGTATCTTTTGGGACAAAAAAAGATAACAAATATGCAGGGACCGGATCCAAGTGTTATTTTTCATACCACATGAAATAGAACCACACACATACACATGTGATATGTATGACTGGCTTTCTCTTACATAATCTCTCAGAGATTAATCAGTTTGCCCAAGAAAGAGAGAGATCTCTTGTGTCAAAATTTCCTAAGAGGTAGGAGAACTAGATTTAGGCATAAGGTCTATCCTTTGTAACTGACTTTCCTGTAACCATGAAAAATCACCAAGAATAAGGACCTTGCTCACAAGCTAAATTATAAGTGCACTGTAAAGCTAGGATTGAAGAAGGTAGACAAGTGATACCTGTGTTATTTGCAGCTTCTAGCTTATGTAGCTTTGAAGTTTACTATTTTTGCAGAAGAAAAAAGATGTGTTTCTATCAAAAGAAATCTGGAGAAGAAATGAATAAAACATGACTATTCTAGTATAGAAATGCTCTTAACTTTTCAAGTAATCATTATTTTCCCAGAAAAGAACAGTAAATATCTCACTTAGGTATGAATAAAAACAACTGTACTGGATTGGGAGAATTAGTATTGTTGAAATGTCCACACTACCCAAAACAGTCTACTGATTCAATGTAACCCTTATCAAAATTCCAATGGCATTTTTCATGGAAACAGAACAAACAATGTTAAAATTAGTATGAAACCATAAATGATCCTAAATAGCCAAAGCAATCATGAGAAAGAAGAATAAAGGCGGAGGCGTCACACTTTCTGACTCCTAAGTATATTCCAATACTGTAATCAAAACAGTATTGTATTGGCATAAAAACACACACACAGACCAATGGAATGGAATATAGAGACTAGAAATAAACTCACACGTATATGGTCAATTAGTTTATAGCAGAGAAGCCAAGAATATACAATGGGGAGAGGAGAGTCTCTTTAATAAATGGTGTTGGGGAAATGGGACAGTCACAGGCAAAAGCATGAAACTGGATGACTATTTTACACCATATGCAAAAATTAACTCAAATGTTTTTGAGTCTTGAATGTAAGACTGGAAACCATAAAACTCTTGGAAGAAAACTTAAGCAGTAAGCTCCTTGTCTTAGCAATAATGTTTTGAATTTAATACCAACAGTAAAAGGAACAAAAGCAAAATAAACAAATTGGGACTACATCAAACTAGAAAGCTTCTGCACAGCAAAGGAAAACATCAACAAAATAGGCAATATACTGAATGAGAGAAAAGATTTTCAAATCTTTTGATAATATTGAAAACATATAAAGAACTCATACAACTCAACAATAACACAAAAAGCTCAATTAAAAAACAAGCAGAAGATAAGCGAAATAAGTCAGGTGGAGGACAGATACCATATGTTTGCACTCATAGGTCTAACAGGAGAAACCTAACAGAGGAAGAGGGAAAGGAGAGCTGGGGAGAGAGAGGGACACAAATCATTAAAGACTATTGAATACTGAAAACAAACCATGGACTGAAGGGGGAGGGGGAGAGAGGGAAGGGGGTGATGGTCATGGTGGGGGGCACTTGTGGGGGAGAAGCACTGGGTGTATTATGGAAACCAATTTGAAAATAAACTATTAAAAATATGTCTTCTAATAAAAAAAAACAAGCAGAAGAGTCAGACATTTTTCTGAAGAAGATGTACAGATGACCAACAGGTGCATGAAAAGATGCTCAATATCATTAGTTACCAGGGAAACCAAATTAAAAATGAGATATCCCCTCACACCTACTATGATGGCTATTATTAAAAATACAAGAAAACACATATTGTTGAGGATGTAGAGCACTGTTGGATGTTATGCGCTATTGGTGGGAATGTAATTTGTATAGCCAGTGTGGAAAACGGTATGGAGATTCCTCCAAAAAATTAAAAATTCTATTACCATATGATCCAGTCATTCCACTTCTGGGTATTTATTCAAAGAAAATAAAACCACTAATATGTTGAAAAGACATATGCACCCTATGTTCATTGCTATTTACAATAACCAAGATAGGGAAACAAATTAAGTGTTCATTGATGGATAAGTGGATAAAGAAATTGTGATATATATAGATATATATATAGTATATCCACATATATATGATGGAGTACTATTGGATATATATGTAATGGATTACTATTCAATTATAAAAAAAGAATAAAGTCTTGCCTATTACAACAACATGAATGGATTTTGAGGACGTTATACTAATTGAAATAAGTCAGACAGAGAAGGACAAATACCACGTGATGTGGAACCAGAAGAATAAAAAATCAAACCAATCTCCTAGGTGGAACAGACAAAATCAATTTTATTTCTATATTCTAGCAATAGACACATAGAGATAAAAATTTACAATAGAATTTATAGTCATTAAAAAATAAAAACACTTGGGTATAAATCTAATAAAACATGTATAGGATTTATATCCTGAAAACTTCAAAACATTAATGAAAGAAATAACAAAATTTAATAAATTGAGAGACACACCATATTCATGGATCGGAAGACTTGACATCACAAAACTGTCAATCTCCTTAAACTGATATAAGGTTTAATGCAAGCCTTTTTAAAAAATCCCAATAAGAGGTTTTTATATATATGGACAATATTATTTTAAAATTTATATGGAAAGGCAAAGGAGCTAGAATAATTAAAACAATTTGCAAAAAGAATAAACTTAAAGAAAGGGTTTAAGGGATGCCTGGGTGGCTCAGTCGGTTAAGCTTCCAACTTCAGCTCAGGTAATGATCTCACATTCATGGGTTTGAGCCCCATGTCGGGCTCTGTGCTGACAGCTCAGAGCCTGGAGCCTGCTTCCGATTTTGTGTCTCCCTCTCTCTCTGCCCCTCCCCACTCATGTTATGTCTCTCTCTGTCTCAAAAATAAATAAAACATAAAAAAATTTAAAAAAAAAGAAAGGGTTTAAGATTTATTCACATAACTATAGTAATCAAGACTGTGCAGTTCTGGCAGATCATAGAAACATGATCAGTGGAATAGAATAGAGAACCCAGATACAAACCCACACACTGATTTTTTGGTAAAGATGCAAAAGCAATTCAATGGAGGAGGCATAACTTTTTCAACAAATGGTGCTGGACCAATTGGTTACCCACACCAAAAAATGAACCTCAACTTAAGTATGTTTCACTCCTTATAAAACATTAGCTCAAAATGTCTCACAGACTTAAATGTGAAAGGTAAAACTGTAAAACTTTTGAATAAAACCTAAGACAAAGTCTTTGGGACCTACAGCTTAGTGAAGATTTCTTAGACTTGCCACGAAAAACATGTCCAAACAAGAAAAAAATATTGACTAGTTGGACTTCTTGAAAGTGGAAAATGATGAAAAGACAAGCGACTGACTGGCAGAAAGTATCTGCAAATCACGTATCTGACAAAGAGTTTGTATTGAGACTATATGAAGAGTGTTCAAAATACAGTAATAAAAAAAGCGAATTAGAAAGCACGTATGTATTAGAAGACACACGTGTGTATTGTTTACAAACATGTATGTATACATATATCTGCATGTTTGTATATATGGTTATTGAACTTGTAACATGGGTTCTAAGTTAACAAGCTTGAAATGTGATCAAAATCAGTACCTGATCCAAAAAATAATACACTGACCATAGGCTTTGACACAAATGATCTCTCTTCCACTTTTAGAGTTTTATTCTCTGTTAACTTAGTTCTATCTTATTTTCATACCATAAAAATTATTGGTTATTATTATTGTTGTATTTTTTTCTGTCAGTGTTTACTCATGTATTTACTGATTTCTTGGTTCACCATAGCCTCTCAAATTTCTCTCTTTTCTTTTTGGATGATCTCTATTTTTTGGAAAATGCATATTTTAAGTTGTTTTCAGTGAAAATATGTTAGCACTAAACTTTTTCAGTCTTTGGTTGAAATGCCATTATTTAGTTTCCTTTATAATAGTTTAGCTGGTGTAGAAATTTAGATTGAGTACTAATTCCACTGTCCCCTGGCATTCATTGTTTCTGTTGAGCTGTCTTCAGTAATTTATCATTTCTTAGTAAGTAATTTATCTTTTCCATTTGGTTGCTTTTGCAATTTTTTGTTATCCTTTATATTTTCCATAGATTCCTTATGGACCATATGATTGGGAATACATTTTGATTATTGTTACTTCAAGTTTACTGTGTTTCATGAATCTGAGAATTCAACATTTTGAAAGTTCTTAGCTATTATCTCTTCAAATATTCTCTTCCCCATTTTACTTACTTAGAAATCCTATTAGATATTTGGTTGCATTTTGAGTAATTTCCTCAAATCTAATTTATAATCTACAAATTTATATTCGTATGGTTATAAAATATCCTATCTCATTCATTGTATGTTAAACTTAATGAGTATTTTTCAAACATTCTTAAATTCATTTTAAATCATTTTTTACAGTACTTCTCTTTTTGCTGTAATATTCTCTTTTCTTCTTTTGTTTTATATTCTTAATATTAGACCATTAAGCATTCAAAGTATACATTTTTTGGTCTCTATCTTATTTTATTATTTGACATTTTGGGGAAAATTTATGTTATATAGGCTCACTTTTATTCAATATGAGTTGTTTTCTTATATGCGTTGTACTCTGACATCTGAATTCATGGTCATCAGGTCTTTACCTATGAAAATCTTA
Organism: Suricata suricatta; assembly: GCF_006229205.1. Classification (NCBI taxonomy): domain Eukaryota; kingdom Metazoa; phylum Chordata; class Mammalia; order Carnivora; family Herpestidae; genus Suricata; species Suricata suricatta. The sequence goes on along the minus strand of NC_043701.1, from coordinate 83,611,832 downwards.
AGTGTTCTGGGTGAGGTACTTTATTTTATTTAATTAATTTATTTATTTATCTTTAAATGATTTTTATTTATTTTTGAGAAACAGAGAGAGTGTACGAGTAGGGGAGGGTCAGAGAGAGAAGGAGACACAGAATCCAAAGCAGGCTCCAGGCTCTGAGCTAGTTGTCAGCACAGAGCCCGATGCGGGGCTTGAACCCACGAACCGTGAGATCATGACCTGAGCCGAAGCTGCGGCTTAGTCGCCGCTTAACCGCCGCTTAACCGACTGAGCCACCAAGGCGCCCCTCTGGGTGAGGTATTTTAGAGGAATTTACACTACTTGCATCTCTTAGGTACTCCTCGGATATCTTTGATGCTAATGTCTTGACTAAAGTGTTCCTGGACCACCTATATGGTATCAATTAAAACTACAAACCGAAACACAGCACTGGAGCAGGCTTGGAATTTTTAGACCCATTTAGAGCCTAAGTGAAGGTAGACAAGATTCTTGTCTTTCATATCACTGTGTTGATTGGATGGCTTTTATTTCAACCCTGCCCTTTCACTGACAAACTTTGAAGGTCCTAGCTTTCTATGGGTATCTCAGCTCTAGTACTCTCCCCCTTCTCTACTGAGGGAGCCAAAATCTTTGCTCTGGATTTTCTGTTTTACGTTTTCTAGACTTATTTCCACCACTCAAACACACGTTTCTACCCAGGACAACCACGGCATCAGTTTCTATGCTCACCACCCCAGTATTCGGTACTTAGTTTTGGATTTCAGCTATGCCTTTAAAATTCATTTTAAAGAAAAATGTGTCTTACTTGACTTTTTGTTTATAGCCAGAGAGTTTTCACAATATTGCCATAACATGAAGTTCTTGTTTGCTTTCTAAGCCATGATTATACAAATCAGAAAGACACTATGAAGTCCACAGTTAACTGGAAACTGAAATCATTACAAAGATGGGGGGGGATCGCAAATACACATGCAAATATTGTACCAAAATGTCATCATAAAAATCCAACATTGCGAGTTTTTGAGTTATTTAGAAGTAACATAAAGACTTACCTTGGGACTGAAAAAGTTTCTTCTGAAAGTCTTTTACCTTTGCTTCTTTGAATGATTTCAAGCAGTTTCATATTTTGTTTTTGTTTTTTATACAAGGGTAGTCAGAGCATTATTAGTAAAAAAAAAAAATCCACCATAAGTAGAACTGTAAATACTTTGAAGTTAAAAATTATGTAGATGGTACTGTTTGAACAGTATAGGCAATTTTTATTATTATTTAGCACATGTGTTTTTAATGCTTGCAATGTGTGTTAAAACCACTTTTACTGATTATCTACACTAGTGAGATTATTAAGAAAAGTAATAAGATAATTCCACTTTATCTTATTAATGTCTCAAAGCATTTCACTGATCAGACTTTGTTAACTGATAATTAGATTCCTCCATTATATTTTTTATTAGAGGCATTCATGAGAAATCAAATAAGTATGCCATAGTTATAATTGATTTTCATGGCTTTTGAAAAGGACTCTGTGAGTTTTTCATAGAAGCGTTTCGGTCTTTTAGAAATAATCCATGGGTTCTGTTGTAATAAAGTATAATTCATCTACCCAAGGACCTGCTCTTTCTCTTAACCAAGCAGTCACCTTTCATTCTGCTTAGCTGTAAAATATGAGAATTCACTCCGATGATACGGACTCTTGCTCTGACAGTTGGCAATAATTAATTTTGGGATCACTGTTGTTTTAAATGGCTTTAAGCGATTACTCACGAGTATTAGTTCCCCGTTCTCCGCAGCTCGGAACACGTGGCTCCTCGAAGCCCCCAGTGTTTTCAGTCTCACCCTGGCTGGTGTACTCTAGAAATGCAGAGACGGAAGGAAGTTTCCGTGTTTATGCCATGCAGCAGCCCTCTCTCCATACTTACTGTAAACCATTCACCCTGAGGCTAACCTACTCACAAAAATGCCCTGAAAGGACATTCTTCACCATCACAAGATTCAAATTAAATAATTTTGATGCAAGGCAGATATTTATTAAGTGCTCAATATGTAAGAGCTTTAAGTCTCTCTGACTAACCCTTATATTAATACTCGTGGTTCAGGTAGGTCCTATTGTTACCACCACCATGATGAGGATGTTGAACTTTAGAGAGATTAAATTCTTTGTCCAAGATCACACTGCTAACACATGGCAGAGCTGGGACTTGACCCTCAGTCCAAATGACACCATAATTATCATGAAAGCCTGCAAGCTCTAGGAGACCAGGGAGTAGGTCTGTCTGCTCTTCGAAGAACTTAGCACAGTGCCTTGCACCTACTAGGGATTATCAATATTTGCTCAATGAACAGAAGAAAAATGAGTGAACTGGAAAAAGACTTCTTTGCATTGAATGTAAATTGTGTTATTTTCATTTGTTTTATCACTGGGGAAGAGGAATCATTTGTTAATTTCTTTTCCTTTGGTTAAAGTACGTGATGTTAGCCAGGTACTTGCCTTTTTAGTTTGCAGTCTAGTTTTCATGCTTGTATTTAATCGCTCTAACGTTAGAGTGAGCTGTCATGGATATCAGTGCTTTGATTCAGGTCTTGGACTGTTAAAAGCTAGGTTTCCCATAAGCATAGCAATTTAAATAGAATTAAATGTTAGCTTTTTCCTTTAAAGTCTTTACAAAATTGGTTATGCATAAATACGGAAGAAGACTGTCTTTTAAAATATACAATAATAGGGGAAGGCAAAAAAAAAAACTAAACATGGGATACAATTATCTTTCTTTTTCACAAATCTCTAACTGTGATTAGTCACTGCTTAGCGTAACGCTGCATCCTAGCTCTGCTACCAGGCTCCGTGGAAAACTGGAAAGCACTTCTTAAATTGCCGCCTACAGAGCCTACACTCATGGTGTCCACAGTGTGCTGACCATGGGGCTGCTGGGCAACTCCATAGACTTTATTCTGTCCTAGGCTCACTTCTCTGGCAAGCAAGCCCTAATTATTTTTTTAGATCCATTAAATGAAAAGCTCTGATTTGTGCTTTCAAGATATTTATTTAAGTTTATTTACTTTTGATAGACAGAGAGAGGATGAGTGGGATGAGGAGCAGAGAGAGAGGGAGACACTGAATCTGATGCAGGGCTCGAACTCACTAACCATGAGATCATGACCTGAGCCAAAGTTGGCTGCTTAGCCCACTGAGCAACCCAGGTGCCCCTGTGCTTCTATGATTCTTGTTGTTAGTTCCTTCTCTATTTCTTTGCCTCTGACCAAGAATAAAGAGAGGGAAAATATGTAGCCTGTTGAACTTCCCACTTTAGTTGAATATCTTGCTGGTTGTCTTTTCTTTTCCAACCAGTTTGTTTCCTGCCAGTTCACTTCAAAGCCTGAAACTGTGTTGTCTTTACTTACCTAAGAACACCTCACCTTTCTGACTGCCTTTTTGAGCGATAGTCACATGGACTTTTTAATTTGAATCACTGAGATCAAAAGCCATACTTCCCCTGAATGATTCTATCCAGATACCTATTTGCATATAAACACCCAGTGGACTCAACCAGTTCTTGAAAGAATTCAGGAATTCAAGTTTGAATCCAGATTTGTCAGGATGGGAATTACAACATACGTAAACAGAATTCCATGCTTTAAAGCAGCTGTGCAGTAATTTCTTCACAGGGCTCCCCTGATATTTTTATATTACTTAATCACTCTGCAACGTTCTCCAGGCCACACAGTGGCTAGATTTTTAGACTTCCCTCATAGGATTTACTTCCTAATCCTTATTCCAAAGAATCACTTAATTTCCATTTTCCTTTCATTAGAGGACACCAGGAGAGAACACCTATGCCAATCAAAAGGAATGAGTAATACAATGGGAATATTATTCTTCACAACTCAACAATTCTGCCGATCAGTATGGAATTTACTAGAAGGATTCTCACTAATAACTTAATAACTAATAACTTAAATAGGACTATATCATTGCACACCCATGTGAACCAAAATATAACCATTTTATCTCTTCTGTCCTCCTCCCTTCTCTCTCCCCACTTCCCATTCTCTCTTTCTTTCTCTTTTCCTACTCCTCATTCCCTCTTATCCTAAACAGGGTCCCCGTGGTCCTGAGGGCACACCAGGAGAGAGGGGCTTACCAGGAGAAGGATTTCCAGGGCCAAAGGTAACAATACTTCCTGTGCTATGAAAAAAATGCTCTGCCTTGCATGGTCATGATTTACAACTTTAAAAAGTGGGTCCTAGCCAATTACCAGAAGTCAAGTATTTTCCTGATCATCTTCACCTGAGTAAATGAAGAAAGATGTAAGCTTTTCCTTCACATGAAACTCTGGTGAAATTTGCAATTATAAATAACTAATTGACAGACTTTTATTTCATATAATTATTGCATGTGAAGGGAGAAAACTCTCTTAAAGTAATTTGTAGTCATTAAAGCCACAGGGATAAATAGCATCGTTATGCCCAGAAATTATTGAGCGCAGCTACGACAGAACTTTACTCACAGCTTTGTTTTGTGAAACATAGATAAGAAACTAATAAACCAATTTGTAATCATATTGTCATTAGCATAATAAGAAAAGAAATATGGGGGAAGGTGAGGGCACTGGTATTACCTTGTTATAATAAGGAGCAAAAAACTATGAAAAACGTGCCTTTTACCTGGCAATTGAGAATTTAAATACTTCTACTGCTTCCCATATATAATTCTTGGTGCTCAAGTTCCCTGGACCTTGAAAAACCCTCTGGGGTTGGCACACTTTTTCCATAAAGGGCAAGATAATGAATATTTGTGAGCAGTGTGGTGTCTGTTGTGACTGCTTAACTTGTGCTGCTGCAGCATGAAAGCGGTCATCAGCTCTGTATAGATGAGTGTGTGGCTGTATGCCAATAAAGCTGTGTTTACCAAAAAACAGAAGCAGTGAGCTCAGTTTGGCCAGTCGGCTATAGTGTGCTGACCCCCGGTGGAGTCTGCTGCCCCACAGTCTACCAAAGGCACACGCTTCGGGCAGCATCCACAAAATTTCAGTACATAAGGAAACATTTTGAGGTTTCCTTCTTTTCTGAAGTCTTTCCCCAAACACACGTGTATGCACACATGCACCCCCCAGAGAAGCACATGCTACTTTCTTTCTTTTATTTTTGATGTTTATTTATTTATTTTTGAGAGAGCAAGAGAGAAAGAATCCCAAGCAGGCCCTGCATTGTCAGCATGAAGCCCAACACGGGCTTGAACCCATGAACTATGAGATTATGAGCTGAGCCAACATCAAGAGTTGGATGTTTAGCCAACTGAGCCACCCAGGAGACCTACTCATGATGTTTTCTTAAGTGTCTAAGAACTTGCACTTTAGTCAGTCAGATCACTAAGATCTCACATTCTCAGTACAGCCTCATGCTCTAAAACTGCATCTCATTCTTAGCCTTTTCCACCATGATCAATATTCTATGGTCTATGAGAAACCTGAATCTGGACTAGAGGGAAATCAATTAGCTAAAACCTAATTCATACTAAGTTGTGAGTGACTGCTGGGTTGAATTTTAAAAGAGGTCCTCATTGACTAACAAATTTTAATTTGTCATAATAAGTGGAAATTATATGTAGGATAAAAGGAAGGTTACTAATGCCCTGACCTAATCAGAATATCACTCTCAGAAGACAGAGGCTGACAACTTAGCACTACATTTCAGAAAGTGTTATAATACATAATTTCTTGAAATTTTTTGGCATATAGTAAATTTCTATTTATATGTAGTCCAAACAACCTGGGAAATTCAAATAGCCAGGGTTATTTCTCTTTATAATCTGTGGGGAGTTTTAAGATAAATATATGAGAGGGGCATCTGGGTAGCTCAGCTGATTAAATGTTCAACTCTTGAGTTCGGCTCAGGTCATGATTTCATGACCCATAGGTTTGAGCCCTGTGTTGGTCAGACTCTGTGCTGATAGTGTGGAGCCTCCTTGGAATTCTCTCTCCCTCTCTCTACCCCTTCCCTGTATGCGTGCTTTTTCACTCTCTCTCTTTCAAAATAAATAAATAAAAACATTTTAAATAAATGAATAAATAAATAAGAAATGAATAAGTGAAATACAAGAAGCATATTTTAGGGTGTGTTTTAGTGACAGGTTCAACTGAATGTTAATAATGATACACTCTTATGCATAATGACCCACAGCACTGCGTTGCTCTCTACCTCATCACAGAAAGAGTACATAATATTCAGTGTTATTTTAGGGTCAATTGTATGTAATTCTACTCTGTGGTAATGATCAGAAAAACCCAGTAGTCAGAATACCTCACTCCCTAACCAGCAGGACCAAAGGGAGGTTTCTATATGTACTACTTGAGGTTACTTTGCACTAATACAGAGTTTAAGTGAATGAATTATGACTCTAGAGGGACTTGAAGGTTTTTTTTTCTTATTTCCTAGGTTTCTTGTGTTCTTTGATTTTACACTTGGCTTGAACAAATGCATGAAACAAATGCTTTTTCTAATTGATTATTTGGTTTATTTTTCATACAAAAGCACAGAATGTCATGACTTCGTTGGCATGACATCAGAGCTAATCACATTGGTCACGTGACTGCAGAAGTCAAGCCTAGAAGATTTTCTATGAATTCTCTTAAAAACTAAAATTTCAAAGAATGTTTTAAAATTGTGGTATAAGAGATACACATAACAAGTAACTCAATACTAGCAAGTATTAGTTCATATTCTAATATGAGCAACAAATTTTCATTGTGTGATGGATCCAGCTGCATCGTATTGAGGGAATGGAGGATTGATCCATTTGTTGTATTATATGATTAATTAGGCCCCCCATTTCTAGATATTTCTGATAACATTGGGAATGGAGTTCTCCTCCAAGGTTAGTGATACCAGATGTGTGTTCTGTTTGGATTCCTTCCTATTTAATAGTATTAAACCTAATTATATGTATTTTGCAAGTTACAAATCTTGGCATCAGTGAGAATTACCCATTTGTAGTGAAGAGCGAGTTTGGGTGCTTTCGATGCTTCAAGTATTTTTAAATCCTGATTTTTATTAGTATACTGATATTCCTCCTATATATATTTTTAGGGTGAAAAAGGCTCTGAAGGACCAATTGGCCCACAAGGATTACAAGGAGTGTCAATCAAAGGGGACAAGGTACTGCATATGGGGTGTATAAAAGGAAGGATACACCACTATAACTATGTTTATTCCTTGTTCTTTATGCATGTACATTTATGAACTGTGTTCAACCTGACAACCCTATCACACAGGTATCCAAGTAATTATAAGTCACGTATATGCGGGGCATATTGTTATGTGGGATGAATTATGATCTGATCCCATCATTTATATTTATAGTAATGGCTCATGTATTTGCGTTTTGACTTCCAATAAACCTGTCTTCCGCCAAGTAGTTTTGTAGCCAAACATGAGCAAAACAGACCCCTTCTTGGTAAAGAAAATGGTTTTTAAAAACATACTGACTTGACCCCATTACAGAAAGTGCATGTCCATCCTTAGATGCTCACTCAGAAAAATATTACCCAGGTGCCTGCAAGGCTCAGTCGGTGATTTCACCTCAGGTCCTGATCACATGGTTTGTGAGATGGAGCCCTGTGTTGAGCTTGGGATTCTCTCCCTTTCTTTCTGCCCCTCTCTCACTTATGCTTTCTTTCTTTCTTTCTCACTCTCTCTCACAAAATAAATAAACTTTTAAAAGTGGGTCTAAAATAAGAGAACTCATTTAAGAAACTTAGCGTTGGTGCCCTTCTAGAAGGACCAAGAGAAATCCACCTAAAGTTAGGTGTTTTTTTTTAAAATTTATTTTTGAGAGACAGAGACTGACAGAGTGAGCAGGGGAGAGTCAGAAAGAGAGGGAGACACAGAATCTGAAGCAGCCTCCAGGCTCTGAGCTAGCTGTCAGCACAGAGCCTGACACGGGGCTCAAACCCACGAACCACGAGATCATGATCTGAGCTGAAGTCAGACGCTTAATGACTGAGCCATCCAGGCACCCCTAAAGTTAGGTTTATAGACTCACTGCAGTGAGGGAGACCACATACCATGGGGAACCCATCACTACTCAGTCAGAAGATGAAAGTTTTTTCTTTACAGGACTTGGGCTTGTGTTAGGTGATTTTGGGGAATGTCTAAGAAAGTACGGATTGGCTTTTGATTGGACACTGCAGGGAAGTGAAGTAATTTTAAGATTGGATGTTTTAACGAGTCTTATCTAGGAGTTGGGAAAATGGAGTCATATTTAGCTATAATTGGTAAAAAAAAAATAGCAGTCATTCATTTTAGCTCACATAGGGGGATGTTTGATCACTTTGCTGGGAATGTGTTGTTCGAACGTGTTTTTTTTTTTTTTTTTTTTTTGCTTTGGTCTGTGCTCAGGCATGACTATGGACTGCTCTTGCTTTTGTGTTGGTTCATTACATAGAATGTTCATATCTGACACCGGTAGCCTGTAAAAACTGTTTATGTTCACACCACGGCCTACCCGCCATTGCTTGTCTCTTTCTCGCTAGTTACTTGTTTTCTTTAAAATACAGACTGTACCCAATTAGAAGTGGTATTGAGGCTGGTGATAGAAGCTGCTGGAGGCTGATAAGGCCCAACAGTCCAGAGAGAAGGGAAAGCTGCCATAGGGGGAGATGATATAGGAAATGTGCAAAAGACAGAGAATCCATATCCATTTGGAGTCATTTATATGCTAATTTCTAAGCATATCACCATATTATATATTATATTACAGTAATAACTTATATTCATAATTATCTTAGGAGCTGTGTTTCAATGTTGAATTACTTATTTCTTTTATTTCCTGGTAGCTGTCTCGTCTATATATCTGCATTTAAATAGCAGAGATACTGGTAAAAAGTGACTTATACAAATTTTAGTAGTAATACAATTCTTGGCTCAAATAGTTCAGCCCTGGGTCTAACTCCGGCTCCTAAAACTATGTAAGATGCTCTTTCCTCCTTTGGAGCAGTGAGAACTGAGTACAACAGAACTATTGTTTTATGAGTTTAGTAAATTAACTTTTTCAGCTGTTGCAATCATGGCATTTGTGTTTTTACATCTGCAGCTCATGCAAAGAAAACATAATGAAATATCAGATGTGCTCATATATAATTACAAGGCTTTCATCTGCTATTTCCTTACCAAATCAATACCATCTTAGCTTTCCCTGCCCCCTTCCTTTTCTATTCTCTTATATATAACATTAGATCCAAACACTTTGGTGTCTGGGATTCAAGTGATAAGATAAACACCACTATGATAAGGACGGTAGAAAACAAGAAATTAGTTTTGATACAGATATTAAATGTAAATGATAACACACAAAAAGAAGATCTCTCTTATTTACTCATTGAATATTTGCCGAACAGTGGTTATGAGTTGGGTTCTGGAGTCAGAGAGAGTGAACCTGAGTCTTGTCTCTGACATCTAACAGTTGTGTGACTGGGGAAAAGGAACTTAACCTCATCTGGAAAATGGGGATGCCAATTTTCAAAGTGTTGTTGTGAGGAGTGAATGAGATAAAGCATGAAAAGCACAGAGCCTGCCACAGGATAAGCAATCAAGTTCTGACTCAGAACAATCCAGCTGTGAACTAGAACTTGAGACCATTCCATTTTTCCTTGGAAGATATCTGTTCAGACTTGGGCTTGACACAGAGTGAAACACTCAGAAGCATACTTCAAGGCATGTCCTAATGACAGGTGCTGCATACTTTAAAAAATTACATAAAGTATAATTTAATGATAAAATTTAAAAACTTTTTTAAAGTTTATTTAAGAGAGAGCAGAGGAGGGGCAGAGGGAGAAGGAGAGAGAAAATACAGGCAGACTCCGTGCTGTTAGTGCGGAGCCCGATGCCAGGCTCAAACCCATGAACCGTGAGGTCATGATCTGAGCTGAAACCAAGAGTTGGACGCTTAACCGACGGAGCTGCTCAGGCACCCCTAATGATACAGTTTTGTTTATAAAAACATTTATTTAGCCCAGGTATTGGCAAACTAGGGCTGGCTGCTTGTTCTTATAAATAAAGCGTTTTTAGAACACAGGCACACCTGTTCATTTAGATATTGGCTCTGGCTGCTTTTGCACTACTAAAGCAGTGTTCATTAATTATGAAAGAGACCTTATCACAGCCCTTGAGAATAAAATATTTACTATCCAGCCGTGTAAGAAAAAGTTTACGGACCTTTGTATAGCCTAAATACAACTGACATTTGAATATCTGGGGTGCCGGCTGGCTCAGTTGGTAGAGCATGCGACTCTTGATCTCAGGGCTGTGACTTAAAGCTCCACATTGGGCATGGAGCCTGCTTAAAAAAAAAAAAGAAAAAGAAAATATAAGATAAAGTGTGTATCACATTGTGCCTTTGCTGTTCTGGGCTGTTCTGGCATCATTTTTGCTCTGCCTGGAATGCTTTTTCCCTGTGTTTCTAGCAGGTTCATTTCCTCTCTCCAGTGAGGCCATCCCTGGTCACCTTATGCAAAATTGTCACTGCCTTCTCCTTCCCAGATTTATTTTCTCCTTAGCACTTATCATTCCTCAACATATTATTTATCTATCCTGTTTACTGTCTTCTGTTTTTCCTACTAAAATGTAAGCTCTATGAGAACAGAGATTTTTGGCTGTTTAATTCACTATTGTTTCCCAGTGTTTGGAACAATTCCTAGCACAAAATAAGCACCCACAAGTATCTGCTGAAACACACAAAGAATAAATGAATGATAGTTCTTCCTGCTGATACCTCTCATTTTGGTTCCCAAATTTATTTCATAGCAAGGAAAGATGAATTTCTTCCGTTCTGTTGCATTTATTTTAGACAACTTCTTAATTTTTTAATTTTACATTTTTAAAATCTTAATTTTTTAAAATCTTAATTTTAACACATGTCTCTTAAGTTGTATCTCAAATCCTGATTTTCTTGTACCCTATGAATACTATACCCTATGAATACTATTTAAATATTTCTGTTGTAATCCTGACAGGAAGTGTTTGTGTCATTATAATAACCATTTAGGGATTTGGGGTTCCTGTGAGAAAAATGATTGATAAATACAAAAAGGTGCAAATAGACTCCAATTTAGACTAAACAGTGAAACTGGCATGCACTATTTTGACAAACACGAACTATAAACTGTTTAAAAAAAGAGTTCTCTAACTTTTTATGTTGAACCATTTTATGATATAGATGGATTTCAATTCAGCATAATTCAAGATTAGCAGAGTATGAAAGAATGAGGCTTATTGTTATATTTCTCACTTATTCTCTATACAGGGGGATTTGGGACCTGTGGGACCCCAAGGGCCAATGGGCATCCCTGGAATTGGGAGTCAAGGGGAACAGGTAATCCACACTTTCTCCCTTTCCCTTTCGTACGGAACATTCTGACCCAATCCTGGTGTTCACTGAAAGTCAGTCCTGTGAACACCGATGAGAAGACCTGATAGTCAAAGCACAAGGGGATGTACATCCAAAACTGAGTACAGGGAAGGAAAAGATGGTTCTGTGAGATTTTATTTTCTAGAACTTCGAAAATGTGTGTTTCTTGGAGCTGTGACTTTTAACCTTTGTGTCTAATTAATAGGATACGAGTTTCAGAGTGAGTTTATATTTTCAGTTTTCCTTAGGAGCAGTGGTTTATTTACCTGTAGGTTTGTGTATTTTCCCCTTGAGGCTTTGTGAAAGATTAAATCCCACTTTCTCCCAACGCCAATAGAGTAGTCTTTCCTACTCCCTAGCCATGTACCAATCTAAAAACGGTATTAAACTTATAACAAGGACTAGAATCAGAGGTAACCACTTAATTTAAGGGGTACTATTACTGAATAGAAGCAAATCACAGATAGGGTTTATAAATAACATTTGGCCTCTCTTGGTCAGAGGAAAAGAAAGCTCTCTGAGGATGTTTTTACATTCACAGCTGGAACTGCTTTGCAAATCTTCTGACCAAAACTTTTGGAAAAGCTGGGCAATTTGGTTAGATCTGAATAATATAAAAATAATACAATAGGACTATCTACCTACAGAATTTCATTTAATCAAAGTGATGAACAAATCCAAGTTTATGCTGCGTGTCCTCCTGCATAGAAAGCAGCCAATCTGTTGATGAAGATTTATGATTAAGGTTTGAATTACTCTGTCCCCTAGAGAATGAGTAGTCCTTCCCTTATCTAGGATGGGAAAAGATGATTAAAAAAAGAGGTAATTCCAAATCTCTTTGTTGACATTTACTCTGGGTTTATTTCTAAACATCTAGTAATTAATTAGTATTTTTGTTGTTGTTATTGTTAATCTAAGCAACAGCAAAGCTGGATATTTCTCCTCTTTCCATTACCTTTCTCTTGGTAGAAATCCTAGGAATACTTAGGAAGACTGAGATGCAGGAAAAGCCAAGAAAAGTTTGTATATAAGTATTTAGATAATAATTAGGAACTGGGTATTTTGATCACACAAGGATTGTGGTTTGGCTATGGCATCAGGCAGGCTCACATTTTGTAGTTCATTTGCCCATTTCATCCAGGCTTACATTCTGGTCCTGGATGTGACTGGACAGTCGTGTTGTTTCCTGAGTCTTGGGGTCCTGGTCCTGAGTTAACACTGAAGGATTGAAAATGAGGTTCAAAAAAAACCCATCTTTCTGGATGGCCTGTGAATTCTGGACCTCCAACCTGCAACTTCCTGCTGCCTTTACTACTGGACCTTAGTGGATGTTGTTGTGCTTCAGGTTAAAAAACATCTCTGACTTCTTTTGTTTACTCACCCCTTTCTCTCCTTTTCCAAGAGAAAATAGCTTTTAAGGTAGACATATCCATATGGAGCTGACCCCTATCAGGTAGGAGATTGAATAGAATGTGCTATTTATAAACTGATTTGAACAAGAAAAGAATATGTTTGCCCTTTTAAGACAAATGATTTAAATCCTACTTACATTTAACCTCTATTTTTACAGTTATTCATTTTTCTTCTTATCCTTAATTGAACATCTTTACTCATTGAATTATTGTTGTTCCTAGATCTCCCTAATTCTCTTATACACATGAATTTTCCCACTTATCTGTTTTGGAGGGGACACCTGTTTCAAGTTTATGATATGCCTCAAGTGGCCTGCAATTTTCACTAAATGTTTCGAGGCTTATCAACTTCAACTCTGTTATAAATTGGAGTGAAATACAAATAACCACATACACATAGGTGCACATATCCCTTTGAATTTTTTGATCCCTTGTCACATACCATGTGACCTACTTGTAGGCTATTGTAAACGATTCCTTCTAATAACAACATTGTAATTCCTTCTTATAATAAACGTAGCTTACTTAAATTGTTTAGATTGCTTCATCTTCATTAACCAGAGAAAAGGGGACTCATATTTATAATTAAAAAATAAACAAGCAGTTGTATCATCCAGCTGGAGAAAAGGGGATGCCATTTGTAATAAAATAATCCTGTATCTGTAACCATCATTTATACAAACATGGCTTGTAAGGTATAAGCAAAATAAAATTTTAGGTTTTTTCTCCTCATTCTTTAAATATTTTTCAATGGGGAAAGTTTTTTCTTTTTCCTGCCATGGAAGAAATTGCCAACAAACCGCAGATTTTTCTTAATCATTTTTAGATAATAAAACTTACTGTGTCACCTCTAAGTTGTAAATCAGTTTTAATTGTCATAAAAATTATGTAGTCAATATGTTAATTTTCCTTTTAATCTTCATTCATCTTATATGAGCTGTAAGTGAGAGCCTATGGTCCATGAGAGGGAATGTGCTTCTCACTCCTCCCGGGCTGAGTCAAGAGTGGTGGTGGGAGAGGGGGGGAGATACAGAGGTTCTTTCCTGGCTGGTCTCCTGTCACATGGCTTTGGATCCTCTGGTCTTGACAGTTGTTTGACACTGAGTTGCCTTGCGGGACTCCTGCCTTGCCCCTGTGACTGTCACTCTCGGGACATGACTGAAGCACTCTCCTCCTCCAGTTGTTTCTCCCCATCAACCTCTGCTTTTCTGGGGGTTTATTTTATACTGACTCTCTCAGTTAGAGTTCTACCACTGCTCCAGGTCCTCTTGGCCAGGATCCGAAACAATTCCAGGCCAACCCTGTCTCTCATCGAGTACATCTGGTCCACAGGAAAAAAACTAGTATGGCCTTTGTGCTGACAGACTCTGGATGGATGGGCTGATTGCCCCTCACCCCCAGCACGCTCTCTTGATCATCACAGTCCATTCATTTTAGCGCTCCCAGACACAGGCCAGACACAGGTCCCTTGTGTCCCCAAAGCAAAAACCAAGGTCAATAGTTTCACTGAAACTCCCTTTCTAGAATAGAGGAAAGAAAGAAGCAACCCAAACCCCTCTCATTTTGTACAATGAAAATGCTTTACAATACTACTTTCTCCAAAGAAGAACTTACTAAATCCTATCTCTTTCCCCTTTTTATATGCACAATGTGAGTGAGAATCTAGTGTTTGAACATTCTTCAGTTTGGTGTCTATAGGCGATTGCTTCTTAGAGCCTACAGTCAAACCTTCAATTTAATATCCTGATATATTTTCAGTGATGCAGCTAGAACATAGGTTTGCCTGAATGTGACTGAGATGGGAAATAAGTTAACAAGATGGAATTTTGGCTCTCTAACTTGAAATTTCAATCTGGTGTGGTGACTCGTTCATCAGGGTCTTTAGCAGTTCAGTCTTCTTCATTCTTATGCGGAGTCTGTCCGTCCAAGGGTACTTTCCTTACCCACGTGATCCACAATAACCAATATGTCTTCACTTCAGCCACTGAGGCAGGGGAACGTGGAAGGGGAAAGCATACCTCTTCCTTTATCATGAATCAGAAATTGCACATATCACTTCCATTCATATTCTATTGGCCAGATCCCATATGCCAATACCTGGCTGCAAACGGGACTGGGAAACATGGTCATTATTCTAGGCAGCCATTCAGGTCAGCTAAAATTCTCTTACTATCGGAAAAGGGAGAATGCATATGATGGTTCACCCCCAGCTCTGCCATGCCATTCAACAAATACTGAGGGTGAGTAATGTGCTATGGGATGTGAACTAAAATTTCACATTAGAGGACATGAAACGAATCTAAATTTATGAGTTTCACTAATACTATTTTTAAACATTTTATTTTAAAGGGAATCCAAGGTCCTATGGGTCCACCTGGTCCACAAGGGCCCCCAGGACAAGGCTCGCCTGGTTCCAAGGTAACTTTCTAAATGAAAGCAGAGATTAATACATCCCTAGTCTAACTGCTGTTTCCTGGTCACAAGCCAGTGCATTGGGAAAGCAGTAGATGAAATGAACTTAAAGATCAGATTTCTACTTAATGCAAAACATTACTGGTATTCCTGATGGTTTAAATAGTGTAATATGTATTCTTTATGCTCTTAGACATAATTATTTATGCCATCTTAACTTACTGTTTTATTCCTTTTTCTCTAGAGATCCTGTTGTAGTAATTCAAGCAGGGTTGGTTATCAGTAGAGGCCACAGTGGGCTTTTAATTCATTCTGACCAACTCTCCCACAATGGGTCAAACTACTGAAACATTTATAGAGTCAGAAATAAAGAAAACTTTTCTATGAAAGTGGGATATTAGAGTTATGATTTATCCCTTAGGGAGAGGCATGGCACTGATTATTTAACTAGATATCCTTAATGTTGCTTCAAATGATCTAATCATCATTCAATAAATACTCCTCTGAGAGTAGTCACCTTCCAGTACACTCCTTAGAGATTCCCATGTGAGAAGCACTTGACAGAATAAAGTTATTGTCCTTGAGACGTTTGATCTGGGCTCACCGCTGGGAGCTCACCACTGGGAGCTCAATGTCTGTTCATGACATTGCCCTTGATCACCAGTCCCGTGGGCTTCTCGTGTGTCAGTTTTAGTTGTTGTGGAATGTAAATTCCTATATTAGGATATATTATATGTATAATATAAGTATATAACATTACTACCTATATTCCAGGTGCCCTTCCCCTTTTAAGTATGCTACCTCATCTATATTTTAAGCCAGTCCATTATATATTCCAAATTTGGTAAAACTCTATCCACCTGAAGGGATTTTAGGCATATATATGTATTTGAATGATATAGAAACATATACTTAAATAACATAATCAATATATTAACATATTTTAACATTTTACATTACAATATATTGTGAGCATGAATATTACCAATATAATCAATATATATTCAAACACGTATATATGAATTGAGGACACGAAGCTTCGTTTCATCCTACTGTGTTGGTATAAGACAGACAGCTCTTAGCACGTAAGGCAGAAATATATTATTTTTATTTTGCTGCTGTAGTCACATACTCTTCAAATACTCTTTCCTCACTAGGGAGAAGTAGGCCAGACTGGAGCCACAGGTCCTAGAGGGCCAGTGGGAATAGGAGTACAAGGCCCAAAGGTGAGCTGACCATCCCGGTCGGAAGCACTTAAATAATTTATGTCATATTACATAAAGTTTCATTTATAGTTTTTGTAGATCATGCAGTGTTATCTGTTATTTCATCAGAGAATATTTGCTCAGCAGGGTGTCTGCTCAGTGTAACTCTTACTGTTTAAGAAGAACCAAAAATCTTAGTTTACTTTAACAACTGCTATGTTTTTTATTGGTATATTTATTAGCATCAGAGGCCCTCTTTTGGCACAGAGTGATGCTTTGAGAATGTTCTCACCTGCCCTGTTGTAAAACAGGGCTCCTAGCACGGCGGGGTTGCAGCAAAGGGTACTTTCCTTGTCTTGCTGGCGGCCGGCTGATGGTTCAGGTGAAGGTCGGAAGCTGCTTCCTCAGAAGGTCATTCCCTAGGCCTAGAGCATGCCGGCCCACTCCTACTACCCAGTTATATTATGTCTCGGCATGTGGTGTCCTTTGCTTTTTCCATTTACCTTAACTTGCATGCTTTCTGAATAGCTTCTCAGCTGACTACTCACTCGAGAAATGCCCTGGCCAACATTGCAGCCACTGGCCACACGTGGTTACTGAACGCTGGAAACATGTTGAGTGTGTAGCGAGATGTGGGATCAGTGTGAAACACACACGGGGTTACAAAGCTTGACACAAAGAAAGCGAACTATGCCATCAGTACATTTGCATATGGATTACATATTCAAGTGATAAAATTTCAGATATATTAAAGTAAGTAAAATACATTATTAGAATTATTTTCATCTGTTTCTTTCAACTTTGTAAATGTGGCTACTAGAAAAGTTATCATCACATAGCTGGCTTGCTTTACACTACACTATTGAATAGTGCTTCTCACCTGTGCTAGGGACCTGGTTTCATTTTTTTGCCTCATTTACTAGTGAATTCCCAGTTTGGGGGACATGATAGGTACTCGGTAAATGCTGTTAAGTAAATAATGGATTCTTACTTTACCCTTCACAATTTCTATAACTAATCCTGAAGGCATCTAGGGCCTGGCTAGCCACACTGAGGATTAAACTCCATCATTGTTTCTGGTGACATTGTCACTGTTTGTATAATTATTTGGGTTGAGTAGGTGTGGGTCTAGAAGAATATACATGTTACATATACATAAACGTATAATTACAAAGGATACAAAGCATACCAATATAAATAGCAATTACTAATATAACTCAATGGTAATAATAGCTGCCATTTGTTGAATGGTTTTGATGTGCCACCCATGTGCTGAGTGTGACATACATATCATCATCCATCGATGTAGTGTGCGGATCTGTACATACACATATTATGTCATTCATGTGCTGACTTCAGAAAGGCAGTGGACAGTAAGGCTCAGCAGTCAGACTCCTTGTCTAAATCCCAGTTGTGCCACTAACTAGGTGAACAATCTTCAGCTTCTCTCACTTTAGAAAGGGAAGTCTTTCAAACATATTCAACAGTACAGAGAATAATGCAAAAAAACACCCATGTATTCCACAACCCAGCTTTATCCAATGTTAACATTTTGCTTTATTTATTCTAGCTGTTTTTTCAGAAGCAGCATTAGAGGGGCGCCCGGGGGGTGCAGTTGGTTAAGTATCCCATTCTTGGTCTCGGCGCAGGTCATGATTTCACATGACTTTACTGATGGTGCAGAGCCTGCTTGGGATTCTGTCTCTCCTTCTCTCTGCCCCTCCCCTGCTTATGCTTGCTCCCTCTCTCTCTCAAAATAAATAAATAAACCTAAAAAATAAAAAAATAATAGAGTTTTATAAAGAAAAAGAAGGAGAAACAGCATTACAGACATAGCTAGAGGCCTCTGGTTGTGCCCCTCAATCTCATGGCACCTCCCCACCCTCCCCAGACATAATTATTTTCATGACTTGGGTATTTATCATTCTTCCAAAGTTTTTATAATTTTCCCACATATGGTTTTATCCATAAACCACATACAGCTTTTTTATATCTTGAGCTTTACATCTATATCCAGCCTCATGTCTTACTTGTTTTTCTATACCTTTAATTTGTTCATTTTCTTTGCTCTATGGTAGCCTGTTGTATAAAAATATCTCATTTAAAATGCATCTCTTTTCCTATTGATTCACATTTAAATTGCTTCTCATTTTTTGCCTTTGCCAACAATGCTGACGTAAGCATTCTACGAGTTTCCTTTTGTGTAAAGGAGCTGCAAGTTTCTCTCACGAGTAGGTGATAAATACTGTAAGCAGAATTGGAAGATCATAGAGTATAGGCAAGTTTGCACTGTTGACATTGTGAAAATCCTGTCCAAAATGGATGATGGGTAAAGTGGCTCTGCCCATTTACCCTCCTTCCAGCAATATATGATAACGCTCCTTTCTCTACCTGCTGGCCAATAGCAAGTGTGTATGATAGATCTCATTGTTTTAATTTCTATTCCCTGGTAACTGAACAGGGTTTTGTGTGCTTCAGCTTTTCTCTTTTGTAAATTCCTGTAGATACTCATTTTTTTAAAGGTTTGGTGTTTTTTTCTTATTAATAGCCCTTTCTATATTGGATATTAATTCTTTGTTGTTTAGGTTGCTGGTATTGTCTCCAAGGCTATGGCTTGTTTTTTTTACGTAGGGTACGTGTTAGTATACGGAAGTCCTAAATTTTGGTATTTCTATCCCATTACGGTCTGAACTTTTTGAATAGTATACATTTCTTGACTCCAACGTCATAAAGATCCTCATGTATTTTCTTCTTAAAAGTTGGTGTTTTTGCTTTTCCAAATTTAGGCCTTTAGTCCACTTACAGCTTATTTTTTGTATATGGGCAATGTGGTAGTGATCTTTTTTTCCCCATACGGATAACCAACTATTTCCACAACAGATACGGAGCTGTTCGTCTTTGCTGCACCGACTTGTAACCCCCCTCGTGTCTTACGTCAGGCTTCTATATGTGTGAGGTCAGGGCCTGCGCTCTCTATTCTGCTCCATTTGTCTATTTATATCTCTCAGAACTATTACATCTCTGTCTTTATTATGATCAATTTATAATAAGTTTTATCATCAACAGGGAAAATATTCTCAACCTCTTTCCTGGTTATTCCTGAATCTAACATACTTATTTCAGGACTGATTTGTCAGATTTGACAAAATATCCCATTGGGGTATCCGATTGGCATTGTATTGAAACTTTATAATAAATATTGAATCTTTCAGGGGCACCTGGGTAGTTCAGTCAGTTTAACACCTGACTCGGCTCAAGTCATGATCTAACAGTTCAGGAGTTTGAGTTCCGCATCAAGCTCTGTGCTGCTAGCACAGAGCCTGGAGTCAGCTTTGGATTCTGTGTCTCCCCCACCCCACCCCCGCCCTCCCCCCTTCACGCTCTCTCCCAAAAATAAACATTTAAGAAAAGGTACATTGGAGAAATGTTTTGCAATTGTGAATCTTTTTCTACATCTTCTAATTAGCTATTATAGGTCTAGAAGAGAAGTATTATTCTGGTGCTGGTGGTATTTTGCTTTGATATATTGATTTTTGTATCCAGGCACCTGATAGTATCTTTTATTTCTTTTTTGTTAAGTTTATTTGTTCATTGAGAGAGAGAGAGAGAGACAGAGAGAGAGAGAGAGACAGAGGAAGAGAGAGACTGGAGAGAGGGGGGCAGAGAGAGAGGAGAGAGAGAATCTCAAGCAGGCTTCACACTGTCAGCGCAGAGCCCGATGCAGGGCTCCATCCCAGGAACCATGAGATCATTTCTGAGCTGAAATCAAGTCAGATGTTCAACCGACTGCGCTACCCAGGCACCTCCCTCTTATTGTTTCTAATTGTTTAAAAAGTCTTCTTTTTTATTCCCTGTGTACATAATCATATTACCTGAAGATAAAAACTGGTTTACCTATTTATTTTTAGTTTTTTCCTATTTGTTTTTAAAAATTATACACAGACAGGATCTCCAGTGCAATGTATAAAATAAGTGACTTCAAAGGAAGTGCTTCTAAAATTTCACTCTAAAAATTTTTTTTAATGTTTATTTTTGAGAGAGACAGACAGACAGACACAGAGCACAAGCAGGGGAGGGGCAGAGAGAGAGAGAGAAAGAGAGAGAGAGAGAGACAATCTGAACCAGGCTCCAGGCTCCGAGATGTCAGCACAGAGCCGGATGGGGAGCTTGAACCCAAGAACCTTGAGATCATGACTTGAGCTGAAGTCAGACACTCAACTGACTGAGCCACCCATGCGTCCCTAAAATTTCAAATTTAAGTGGGATATTTGCTGTAGGGTTTTGATAGACGTCTATTAGGTTAAGATAATTGCCTTCTGTTTCAATTGTACCAAAAGTTCCTCATTAATCATAAATGAGTATTGGATTTTATCAGATTCTGTCTCTACTAAGATAATTGTTTTATGTTTCCCTTTTAACCTGTTAATAGTGGTATATTACATGTCCAGAAATTTTAGATATTGAGTGCATCCTTCATTCTGGCCATGATGTATAGCTTTTTTATAATAGCAATTTAATTGACTAATCTTTTATTCAGGACTTTTGCATCCATTTGAAACAATTTCATTTATTGTATAGTTGACATACAATAAAGGCACATGGTTAAAGTGTACACTTTGATAAGACATATGTATATGTTCTTGAAATCATCACCAAAACCAAATAATTAAAGTATCCATCATCCACCCTCCCAAATTATCATGTATCCCTTTGTAATACCATCCCTCCCTAACGTCTCCCTCTGATCTGCTTTGCAATCTCTAGTAACTATTGATCTGCTTTCTGTCATTATAGATTAATTTGCATTTCCTATGATTTTATATTAATAGAATAATATATCATGTTTTTTTTCTGTCTTCTCTTTTACTCAGCAAAATTACTTTGAGATCCAAGTTTAACATCTATGAACAGCTTCTTTTCTTATTGTTCTTTTTATTGCTAAATAGTATTCCACTGTATGGACATACCATAATTGATGCATCCATTCACATGTTGATGGAAGCTTGGTTGTTTCCAGCTTTGGGATATTATACATAAGGCTGTTATGAATATTTATATACATGTCTTTGTATGGACATAGGCTGTCATTTTTCTTGGGTAAATGCCTAGGAGTGAAATGGCTGAGTCATATGGTAGGTGTGTATTCAGCTTTTCAAGAAACTGCTACATTTGTTTCCCAAAAAAGTCTTTGTTTTGTCTAGATTTTCACTGGGTATGGAATTCTGGGTTGATGGCTGTTTTTGTTTAGTTTCTTTTAGTAGGTTCAAGATGTTCCACTATCTTTATACTTGCATTGTTTCTGATGAGAAATCTGTTAGAATCTACATATTTGTTTCTCTGTATCTCTCTTTTCTCTGGCTACCACTGAGGTTTTCTGTGTAAAACTAGCTTTGAGCCCTGTTATTAGAATGTGCCTTTGTTTTATTTTCTTCATATTTCTTGTGCTCAGAGTTCATTGATTTTCTTGGCTATGTTGGTTACTGATCTCATCAAATTTGGAACCATTAGGCCATTGTTTTCAAAATATTTCCCACTCTCTGTCTTTATCCAGGCATTTCCATTTTACTTATATTTGGCTGTTTCCCTGATGCTCTGCTCATTCCTTTTCAGTCTCTTCTGTTTCATTTTAGATAGTTTTTATTGTGAGGTTTCTTAGTTCATTGATTTTCTGTGATGTCCAATTTGCTTTGCATTTTATCCAGTGTGTGGTTCATTTCATACTTTGCAATTTTCAACTCTAGAAGTTCAATTTGTATCTTTCTCTACCTTCATGTCTCTATTTAATAATGCATTTCAACTTTCCTCTGGTTTCTTGGACATATGGAATGCAGTATAATAACTGTTTCAGTGTTCTACCTACTGATTCTATCACCTATGTCATTTTTTTGGTCAGCTTTTTCCTAGCTTCTTTGAATTCCTGATAATTTTTGGCTAGATCCAAACTTTGTGAATTTTACCTTTTGGGGGGCTAGACATTTTTGTATTCCTATACATATCCTGTATTTCTACGCATTGATCCTAGATTTCTGTAAGTCCCTGGAAAACACTTTGAACCTCTGGTCTTGTTTTGAAGCTTTCTTAGGTAGGACTAGAGCAGCAGTTAGTTTAGGGTTCATTTTTCTTGACTACTGAAGCCACACCCTTTTTAGAGCTTGAATCTGTGCCCTCAGAATTGTGAGATTTCTTTTTTTGCCACAGGAAGCAGGCACTATCTCTGGGCTGCTGCCGATTCGTTATATTCCTTTAAGGTGGTTATTTTCTGGGAGTCAGTCATCCTCACACTATGCCGAACAGTATTTACTTGAATACTCGAGGGAGTTCCTCCCCAGAGCTTCATTGTTCTCTCGTGTACCTTCTTCCTATCAGGTAATCTAGTCTGTGAACTCTTGATGCCTGGCTTACCTAGACTCCTACCTTCGTCTCCTTCAATTAGAGAGATTTCTGAACTTTCCATGGATTCTCTCTCCCTGCACCAAGGCCTGGAAACTACCCAGGCAGCAAACTGGGGAAATCAAGTATTTACCTAATTTGTTTCCCCGCTCTCCAGTATTATTATCCCTCATTGCTGGTGTCTAATGTTTTGAAAGATACTGTTTTATATATTTTGCCTGGTTTTTAGTTGTGTCAGGGAGGAAATTAAATCTGGTCCTTAATCCTCCATTTTGACTGGAAATTTACATTATATCTACATTCATAGGTGGTCTGGTCTAATGTAGTTTACTCATCCTATTATTGAGTGACTTTAATTAAGGTTTTATTAGCCTTGTGAAATAAATTGGGTAGACTTCCCTCTTTTACTGTTTTTCACAACTATTTGTTTATGATAGGAAATATCTGTTCTTCAAAGGTTAAAGAATTTATAAGGCTTGACTGTAAAGCCAATGAAGCCTGTGATCTTGGAAGGAGAAGAAGTTAGAGAATTTCAATTACTGATTCAATTTTTTTTATGATTCTCGTTCATTTAGCTTGTCTGTTTCTCTAGGTCATTTACGTGACATATTTTTCTTAAAGATTACTAATGTTTTCCAATATATTTGTCTGAAATTGTCATGAAATTTTTTTCTAATTTTTATTATCTGTATATAGTTACATTTTCCTTTAACTCTTGATATTGTTTAACTGTGACTTTTCTTTTTTAGTATTAGTAATTCCTGCAAGTAGAAACTTACGTATTTTATTAGCTTTCTAAAACTATTACCCTTTAATTTTGTTACTTTTCTTACTTTTGGTTTTCAAATTTATTACTATCCGCTCTTATCTTTACCATATCCTTCTACTTATTTTTAGGCTTACTGCACTTTTATCTTCACTAGTTTGTTTTTTTTAGTTGAGTTTAGGTGAAATGACTTTCACTTATTTTTAATATTTTTGCTCTTAATGAATGCGATAAGTACACTTTGGCACTGTTTGAAAGTAGCACATGTTATCTCTGAACACTTTAAAGGGATTATTCTTAATTACAAATTAACTTGGAAGCAACTAGCGGTATTGAATATTAGAGCTGAAATTTCACTGTCACGTTCATTTCTTAGGGTTGCTCTACAAAGAACCACACACTGGTTCACAATTCTAGAGATTCAAAGTCAAAAATCAAAGTGTCTGCAGGGTCATGCTTTGTCAAAAACCTGTAAGGAAGCATCCTTCTTTGCCTCTGCCCAGCTTCTGGTGCTGGCTGCCAACCCTTGGCATTCCATGGCCCCTATAGGCACCACTCTTGTCTCTGCCTCTGTCTCATATGGAGTTCTTCCTGTGTGTCTGTCTTTATCTGGTGTTTCCTTCTTCTTATAAGTACAGAAGTCATACTGAATTAGGGCCCACCCTAATGATCTCATTTTAACTTGGTTATATCTACAAAGACCTTATTTCCAAACGACATTACATTCACAGGTACCAGAGGTTAGGACTTCGACATCTTTTTTGACATTACAGTTCAATCCAGAATAACATAATCCAAAACTGAGATCCAAGGAGGTTAAGTAACTTGCCCAAGGTCAAATAATTTTATTACTGTGGGTCACTACTCAGATTTCTCTACTCAGAGATATTTTAAGATATACAGTTGGTAAGTACCTCAAAATGATGGTGCATAAATATGAATTTAAATTATGGTAAACATGACATTTTTAGATAACTATGAATTTCTGGGAAATAAAATCTTTGCTCATCCACCAGGGGGAGCCCGGCTCAATAGGGCTCCCAGGACAACCGGGAGTCCCAGGAGAGGATGGAGCTGCAGGAAAGAAGGTAACAGTATGTTTTCTGTGACTAGAGTAAAAACTACTGAACCACACTGATACCTTCGTTCTGTAGGAGCTCAAAGTAAACCATCCAGGACAAACTTAGTCTTTTTTAAGAAAACATCTCAC
Source organism: Suricata suricatta (assembly GCF_006229205.1). Taxonomy (NCBI): domain Eukaryota; kingdom Metazoa; phylum Chordata; class Mammalia; order Carnivora; family Herpestidae; genus Suricata; species Suricata suricatta. The sequence goes on along the minus strand of NC_043701.1, from coordinate 83,587,042 downwards.
AACTCAATTTTTTCCCCACTTATTTCAGATAGAAAGAGCACCAATTTAATGGGTGAATAGTGTTTCATGCTCTGTGCTTTCTCCCTGGTGTTTGGACCACAGCATCCTCCAGTGATCTAGTACCCTTGTGATTTCTAGAAAGTACCTGAATTTAAACTTAGAGAAAAACCACTTTTTTCCCCTTTCATAAAGAGTCTGTAAATGCATTTAGGAAGTAAGGGCTTTATAAAGATTTTCTGAAGTATTATGGATTGACGTTTGAAATACTCGTTTTTCAATATAAGTAGAGAAAAACAGCAGATGGAAAGGCTGAAGGTCTTCCTGGTTTTTTTTTTTTTCTTTTTAAACCAAACCATCACATGTGAATGACGAGCCAAAGGAAAGTGAATATATTCTTTTTGAAAATTGGCTGAGAAATTGGACTTTTTCATATTTCAGTGGCTATGAGCTAAACTAGAGTCTGATAGGGGTGCCTGGGTGGCTTAGTCAGTTGAGCATCCGACTTTGGCTCAGGTCATGATCTCACAGTCCGTGGGTTCAAGCCCCGTGTCGGGCTCTGTGCTGACAGCTCAGAGCCTGGAGCCTGCTTCAGATTCTGTGTCTCCCTCTCTCTCTGACCCTCCCCTGCTCAGGCTGTCTCTCTCTCTCAAAAATAAATCATTTTTTTAAAAAAACCTAGAGTCTGATATTAATTTATTAAAGTTGGTAGATTTCCAAATTAATTTTAAGATTAGAATGAAGGTCAGGTCTATGTTGGAGGGTCTCAGCAGAGAATCCACTGACCATAAAAGGAGACAAGGGGGCTTATACGGACTGTCCATGGAGAGTGAGCTAAGGCATCAGTGTCATTTCATCCAGGGAGAAGCAGGGCTTCCGGGAACAAGAGGCCCAGAAGGACCACCTGGAAAAGGACAACCTGGCCCCAAGGTATGGGATTGACTAAGAGCTGGGGAAAGCAGGTCACCTGCAGACACGATTCGGGAGAAACTTGATTGTTAGACTGTGTCAAATGTGCTTACTTCTGGCTTAAAAGTATGGATCTAGTTTGTTGGAGCCTTTGGAAGACAGCAAGTATGTACCATTCATTTTTATTTTCCTGAGATCTATCATAAGACCCAGCTAATAGGATGAGTTCAACACATGTTTTCTCAATAAATGCCCAGACTGACGTTTTAAAAACATAGAAAAGAAGCCTTGAAATACATTCTTGAGACTTGAAAGTCCATGTATTTTCTTCAAAACTTTATAGAATCTCACAAAGTAATAAGTCATATTCCCAACCTCATTAAATGGAGGTTGTACTTTCACAACTTGGCATAAATTTGTTTTACACATTATAGAAAAACTGGTTGAATGACATCTTTATAGGTCAACATGAGAATAGCCAAATTCATCAACAAGATGGCTAGTGACATAACGTGCGGACTCTAAGGTGCCAGATGTCCCTGCGGTTTTTATGGACAGTCATCAATGTTCATAGAAAGATTATGAAGAATTACATAGAGTAAAATAAAAATAAAATCTGTATACTTATTAGTTTTCTATTTATAATTGTACTAAAATGGTCACTGAAAGCTTCAGAAATTTCTGTCTTATGCAAATATTGGCTAAAATTGAGTCCTTAACCTTAAATGTGAGAATTTGAAATTTAAATACATTCATAGAATTTCAAACATTGTAATTTACTGACTTATCAGACTATGAGATCTCTTGTTTTGTGTGGGTGAATGTGGACAGGGAATACCTTTTTCGCCTCATACAAACATGCTTTTAGCAATGCCTATCTGTTAACATTCAGGAGAACCCATGTTTTCTAGAATATACTCTTGGAAAATAGACCCTTGGAGTTAACAACTGAAGCTGCAGAATGAGTGATGTGTCTGAGAAAGAGAGCTGAGGTGTGAATCCACCTTGTGCAGCAGCTGGAAAGGAACATTCAGAATAGTGTGAAGACAAGCGGAACAGTGACCCTGTGAGGGAAGCCAAGGAGACAGGGTTTCAAGAGGAAAGCAGTCAGTGGTGTCAGATGTGTCCCACAGAGCAAGGACAATGCATTGGAAAGAGACAGCACTGGATTTGTAGCTCGGAGGAGACTTGTGGCTTAGGAAGCTCATGGAGAAGACGCAGCCCAGGCATGCTGTCGTTCGGTGTTGGCACTTTATTACCTTTAATTGGGTTCCTATCGCTGTCTTCTGGGTTATTTAGGTCAGTAAATTAAACTTGGGATTGAATGGAAGAAAATCACTAGTTGGGGTTAGATTTTGCCTCTATTAGCAAATGATAACGAGACAATAATTTCCTGATGCAATAACATTCAGCTGTTATTTTTTATCACCTGTGTCGCTGCTCTTTATTAGTTTGGACCTTGGGGAGTTAATTACAATCTGTAGGTGGAATAGGAGTTCACCTCTTCTTCTTAATGGAGTGTCTGCATTGCTGATGACCTTGGGGATGTGTCAGAAATGTGAATTCTTGGGTTTTAATGCAGACCTGCTACATCAGAAACTCTGGAATGTGGGGCTCAGCAATCCGTGGGGGGACAAGCCCACCACGTGATTCTGATGCACACTTAGGTTTGAAAACTGCGGTATAGTCATTTATGTCATAAATGGCTTCAGGTGCAAACCCCCAAATTCATTCCTCTGTTGAGCTGAGCACACATTCAGATAGGGTACCTTGCAACTGAGCCCTAGTTTAAGGATGGTTTTGCAATGCTCTGAGCTGTGTGGTTGGAGGTCACAAAACGCTTCCCGGGAGGCATTAGCTTACACTGCCAGGCTGGGGAACAGCCATCAGGCAGTTTCTAACTCTGCTCCAGGTTAATGCTCAGCATCTTTCTACCAACAGAATTATTGGTCTCCTTTGGGAGATAGAACTAGACTCCTGACTGAGGAAGAAATGGGGCTGGACTTGAAAAATCTGGTTTTTTTCAGTGGTAACGTTTTGCATTGCTATTTCATGCTTCACTACCTTGTTCCCATTTCTTTTTAAAATTAAATTTTTAAAATTCAACTATAATTAACATACAGTGTTTTGTTAGTTTCAGGTGTATAATTATTCAACAATTCTACACATTTCTCAATGCTCAACATAAGTGTACTCTTTATCCCCTGTACCTATTTCACCCATTCTTCCACCCATCTCTCCTCTGGCAACCCCCAGTTTGCTCTCTATATTGGAAAATGTCTCACTTTATGTTTCAACACTGAAACGACATTAAAACTGAAAAGGCATAGGTAGCTTTCTTTTCTGAAACCGTGAATATCTAAGAAGCATGTTAATAAGCCAATGGCAGAGAGAACTCTGAATTCAAATTGAAGTCCCCAAAAATCTACTGAAAGTAGATTTTTAAAAATATTAAATCATATTGAATAAATGGAGAAAACTGAACAATTCTGAAGTCATCCTAGCTGCTCAAGAACATTGACAAATCCCATGCAGCTGAGCAGGACTTGGGACACACTGCTGGAAAGCCGGTGTCAGTTGGAAACATGGTCCTGATAGGGTTGTTACAAGAGTAAGAAGGGTTTGTTAATACAACAATTGTCTTTTTAAAATTATTTTATCAGGGTGATGAAGGGAAAAAAGGGAGCAAAGGAAACCAAGGACAGAGGGGATTTCCAGGGCCTGAAGGGCCAAAGGTATGTTTCTTATATTCTCATTTATGCTCTCAGGAGATTGTAATTGTGTCTGGTTTTAATAGAATATTCGATTTCCACTGCAAATTGGATTCCCTGGTTCCTTCTCAACAAATACAAAACAAAACTCCCAAGCGAAAAAGACTTTAGAAAGCATACTATTTCAGACCAAACAGGATGGAGTAAAGAGTCCACAAAGTATGTAATCTGCATTGAAACATTTATGATTCTCAGAGATAATCTGCATGTCAATTCTCTCAACTTACCAGCGAATATTCAGAAGTCGGGATGCGGTTACCACCATAGGAGATACAATTCTCTGCCATCCTTCTTTGCTAAACAACAGCACAATTCCAGAGTAAGAGGCAGCACCGTGATGGGAGGAGCGGGGCTTCAGGATGAGAGAGAGGAGGATTCTCAGAACCTTTCTGGGCCAGCCACTTCAATCACAGACAGAAAGTAAAAATAGGACCTATTTTCTAAGATTTCTGGGAAGATTGAAGGAGTTAATAAAGCACTTAGCATGGTCCCTGGCGCATAGTACATGGAGTTCTTCAGAGAGAAACAAATCAATACTGTGAAATTGAAAGTAGGGGATATACATCCTGATAAACTGACCAGGACAGGATGCTGAGGATGAAGTATAGGGAATTGTGAGACAAGCAATTAGGTACGTGTCCTGACTTAGCAGGAGAGAATATTGAGGTCATTTGGATGTGTCAGGAAACAGAAATTGCAAACCTAAGAGAGTTCAGGCTTCTAGGAAGATGCTAATTGTAAGGAGACAAGGAGTGTATTCAAGGACCAGACTATTAAAGAAAAATCTAAAAGTGGGGGGTGGAGGGGGATGGTACTAGCCAGATAGGAGCAGGTGGAAAACAAAGCATTCTCTGCAGACCAGTTACTAAGCTTCAGTGTCCATCAGTATCACCTGGGAGCTTTTTACAAATCTGTATTTTTCTTTTTTAATTTTTTATTTATTTTTGAGAGACAGAGAGAGAGAGAGAGAGCAGGGGAGGTTCAGAGAGAGAGAGATACAGAATTTGAAGACGGGCACCAGGCTCTGAGCTAGCTGTCAGCACAGAGCCCGACGCGGGGCTCAAACGCACGAACCATGAGATCATGACCTGAGCCGAAGTCAGACGCTTAACCAACTGAGCCACCCAAGTGCCCCAGAAATCCGTATTTCTTGGTGCCATGCCTGGATAGTGTGATTTACAAGGTGGGTGGGACCTAGCCATCTGTGTGTCTTAAATAAGTGCCCTATGCACCAGGTAATTCAAGGAGCACCTGATGAGAAATGCCACTATGTAGGGAAAATGTTGTATTAGTATTAATAATAATGGTTATTCCTTATATCTTACTCTTCTTCAAAGTGAGCATTTTTTTTGTATTTTGAAATAGTTTTTTTGATGAAGAATTGCCATTTTTTTAAAAGCATAATCACAATTTAATGCAGTCTTCAAAAGAATTCTATACTATGTGTATAATTTCTTATTTTAAAAGGATAGATTAAATCTAGAAGCATAATTTTGCTTACCCTGGTTTAAGTGAGAATTTTAAAGAGTTGACCTTTTATCCCTTGGCCATAGGATTGAAGAGGGGGGTGGTCTGTTGCCAAAGTCCTCACTGAGTCACGTGCCACTGCCTTATATGTTTGGAATTAGAGCTCAGTGTGCACATGGGTTGGCGTGATCTGGGCCCTGGGTGGCTGGTGTGCTTGGCCCCTGGGTCACAGCAGGTAATCTGCACAGTGGGGGGGGGGGGCCTCGGCTCTGAAGAGGAATGTGGTGAACCTGATCAATGGAGTCCCTCCTAGAGGAAACAGGGGGACCACATGGGCAGCTCATGCACCTGAAAATAGCTCAGGCTCTAAGGCAAGGGGAGATAAATTTCTTGGAAAAGTACAAGTAATAAATATGTTAGGCCTTGTGGCCAAGAGGCAAAATTGAGGTTATTACACAGTCACTTACATAATAATCATTTAAAAATGTGAAAACTGGGGTGCCTGATAGAACATGTGATTCTTGATCTTGAGGTCATGAGTTCAACCTTCATGTTGCGTGTGGAGCCTACTTAAAAAGTAGAACAAAACATGAAAACCATTTTAAGCCCATGGCTGTGTAAAACATGGCAGTAGGCAGGATTTGGCCTGAAGGTTGCAGTCTGCCACACCTATCCTACATCAGTAGTTTCCAAACCCATTGATTACAAATCCCTACTAGTAAAAATGAATTTGGACATGCCTCAATATTGTAAGTTTTAGTCATAAACTATCATATTAATATGCTATGAAATTTACATAAATAATTGAAAATTTAAAAGATGAGATAAAAATATATCATGAAGCTTTAATATTTTCTTCTAGTATCCCAAATGGGTCATTTTGAACACATCATTTGTTTTTAAATGTCTTATTTATTTTTGATACAGAGAGAGAGAGACAGAGCATGAGGGGGGAGGGGCAGAGAGAAAGGGAGACAAAGAACTGGAAGCAGGTTCCAGGCTCTGAGTTAGCTGTCAGCACAGAGCCTGATGCGGGGCTCGAACCCACGAACGTGAGATCTGACCTGAGCCGAAGTCAGAGACTTAACTGACTGAGCTACCCAGGCGCCCCTCACATCATCTTCTTTTAACGACAATTTCTTGCATAGTGTTTTTAAAATTTTGTTTTAATGTTTATTTCTTTTGAGAGAGAGAGAGGGAGAGCTCACACAAGTGGGGGAGGGGCAGAGAAAGAGAGAGAAAATCCTAAGCAGGCTCTGTGCTGTTAGCACAAAGCCCATCACAGAGCTTGATCTCAGGAACCACAAGATCATAACCTGAGGTGAAATCAAGAGACACGTAACAGAATGAGCCACCCAGACCTCCCAATGGTGCTTTTAAGTGAGGTGATTGCACCTGTATCAGAACTACCAGAGATGCCTCATAAAATTCATATTCCTGGGCCCAACCCCTAGAGCTACTGAACTAAAATTTCTGGGGCTGAGACTTGACTATATTTTACCGAATTTCTCTTACCACTTTTCTACATGAAAATTTGAGAATCCTGGTCTAGAACCACGTGGGACAAAGATATTGCTTGGGTTTTTATTGAGACTCAATATTGAGACACCAAAAAATTAAATGAATAAAAGACATTTGAAATTTCTATTCAAACTTCCATTGTTTTTACCATAAACTCCCTACTTCTGAAAAGGGATGTGAGATAGCATAGAATAGAAGACTGATACACCATGGGCCATAAAACAAAATAACAAAGGAAAACATTATAAAATAAAAGGAACATTATTTACCTGCCAAGTGTACCCAAGAACTTACGCTGGAGAAAACTTGTAACTGAACAAATAGTTCCCTCTGAGCTTCCTGGCACACAATCCAAAATGGAAGCACCATGAATTGCATAATTTTTATTAGCTAATAAAAGAATGCACAAGAGATAAAAATTTCCTAATACTTAGAAGTTAATTGAATGCATTTATTAAAGGCACTGAAATCTTAATTATCGAAAACTTTAGTAGTGGTTTAGGAAAGATGCTCAAATATTTTCACATTGGTCTGGTAAACAGATATGCCATAATATTTTAAGATGCTGGAAACACATTTCTATGCTTTTCCTAATATAATTCCTATATATAGTTTTTTTTTTTTTGCTTGCAACGTATTAAGTATTTTGCTCTTTTTTTTAGGGTGAACCAGGCATTATGGGCCCTTTTGGGATGCCTGGGGCATCAATTCCTGGACCACCAGGGCCAAAGGTATGCATTCTTGGGAGTATTTATTTTTTATAGATCCATATTTTAAACTTGGATCTTTGGTAGCTGGGGTGGGGAAAAATTTATGACACCAGTGGACTAGAATTTTAGTTTTGGAAGAACCCCAAAATATTATCTAGTTCAACCCTGACATTTCACAATGAAGCAAACTAAGGGCTAGCAAGAAATTTAGGATTAGAAACCAGATTTCTTGCTCCTGCTCTTGAACATGTCACTTCACCACGAGGTACCGCCACCAAATCCTGGCACCCTAATGCAAGTAAAAATTTACTGTGTTTATTCAGAAGAATCAGGTAGGATTAATCATCAGAAAGTCTGGCTGAAAAGAACACTTCCCAGAGTGTTCCCAGACCTTCTTACCGTCCAAATATTTGAGTCTAGGTCGCCACCTATTTCCCTCACCTTCCCCTAAACAGCTGTCTTTACTGACAAGTTGTATTTACTTAGGATTTGCAGTCCCCCATAAATTTGTTAGAAGAAGCCACTACCTCAAGATCAAAGACTTTATAAACTGGTTCATCTCTTTTGTGCTTCGTACTATTATGGCTTCTCCTACCACTTAAAGCCTGAAACTGAACATTATTTGAACTGTGCAGGGAGACCTGGGAGGACCTGGGATGCCTGGATTTAAAGGAGAACCAGGAATTGCTATTCGAGGACCAAAGGTGGGCTTCCTTCATGTTCTTTTTTCCCTGTATGAGACGGAAGGGAAAGGGGATTTTATACACAGAAGTTGACAGTTAAGACTCTTCTACTCACTGTCTACATTGAGGAACTTGGTGCCCTATTATCATTTTTAAAAATCAAGCTATCAGACAATTTATTTTTCATGAAAGGGGAAGAACAAAAGACCCTTATGGTGAAATTTTGGATGACATAAAAGCTATTTGAAAATGCTCCTTTGTGGCAAATCATGAGAGACTCTTGAATACTGAAAACAAACTGAGGGCTGAAGAGGGAGGGGGAAGGGGAAGGGGTGGTGATGGTCATGGAGAGGCGCACTTGTGGGGAAGAGCACTGGGTGTTATATGGAAACCAACTTGGTAATAAACTATGAATAAAAAAAAAAAAGAAAGAAAATGCTCCTTTGTAACCTCTGTGATCTAAGAGATTATATGACCCCTAGCTTCTTTCATTTACATATGAATGGCTGAGGTGTCTCTTCTGCAAACCGCTGCTGTGGAAAACAAAGCAGAGACATTTAATTCAAAAAAATTCCAAACGTGAATATTTTGGACAGCGTTTTGCAGAAGGGATACTAAGAGTTCACGGTTGGAAGCTTTATTGAATTACATTTCTCGTCTTTGTTTTCCATCTTTCAGAGTTATTTTAAATGAAAATGCAAATAATTATAGGAGAAGATGGCTTTAAGTAACCATATCTATTTTCCATGGCAACAAAGCACCATTGCCCTGCTCACACAAAACAGCACCACAGCAAATGTCACAAGCACATCCCAGCCCCGTTCAGGAGAACAGGCTTCCGGGCTCCTTAAGCAGCACTTCATTCAATTAGTAGCATGTCTTAGGTGGTTTTGAAACTGGTTTTATCAGATCGCCTCTTATGGATAAAATGATTCAAGTACTAACATCAGTGATTTTCAAACTTCAAAAAAGAAAACTTAGAACCATCTTTGAAATATAATGCAAAACCTATTATACACCGCAATTAAGTAGGAGTGGTCCATTTAAAGGTCAAGGGAAGATCCTGAATTCCATTGTTCTTAATCACTTTCACTGTTGTCCTTGCTAGCGTGATAATCTTCTGGTTTACTGAGGACACAGAAGGTTCCCAGGATGTGGGATTTCAAGCTAAAACAGAAAAGTCCAGGGCAAATCAGAACAAGATGGTCATGTCACTCCCCAGACCCCGAGGTACACAGGAACCCAAGCGGTATACGGCGCAAGGAGAAAATGCCAAATTTTCAAATGCTAAAACAGCAGATAGGGCCTTGATCAAAAACATTGGGTGCAGTTTTCATACTGAATCTACATATTCCTAGTTCCATGATTTAAAGGTACTTCTTTCTACTTAGACTGCCCTTTACAATAGAATAAAATCCAATTAAATGTGCAGCCTGGATTTATTAGCCTCTCCTGTTTTTTTCTGGTCATCATTGGCACTGTTAGTGATGTACTCAAAGTTATTTGCTTCTGTACTCCATGATTTTCCTAATCCCTTGGTCTCTAAAGATACTCTTTATGCCATTCTTCCCTAACGTACTATATTTTAAGCTCTCGAAAGGTTAAACATCTCATGGAAGTTTGGCACATAATCCAGTTTTTCACATGACTTCAGGGAGCTCCAGACCCTCCCCCAAAGCCCATTACAAAACACCAGATTAAGATTTCTGCCCAAATTTCTATCGAATGAGATATGTTTCAAAGGGAATCATTCTGCAGGACATTTTCTTGAATCCAGCACATAAAGGCCAAGTGACAAAAATTCTATCTAGAAAAATATTGTGAGGAGTCCAGAATAAAAATCTGACACAGAACAGTGCCCCTATCTCTGCCTCCTGGTATTTCCTATTAACATTAGAAGTAACCAGCTAGCTGAGATTTTTGCAGCAAGCAGGACAAAGATCTCTAGGTAAAAGATGTTTAGTTGTAAACTATGAATGTTTTAACATTTTTTTCCCTTCCAGGGTGGGTGCCAGAAGACAAACAGTAACAGCTGTTGATAATCTGTTATAGTCTTGAAACTTAGAAATAAAACCTGAAAGGGAATCTTGATTCCAGCCAGTTTCCTTTTCCTTTCAACTTGACCTGGGAGCAGTTATTGCTTTCTCCTGTCATTGGCCTGTCCTTGTGTGGGCATGGAAAGAAATGGGTATCTTGTTTTGGGACGTGTCCTTACGGAATGTTTGGTGCTTTAACCTTAAATACGCTTGGGCTAGCACAATAAATTGCTTCCAGGGACTAGTTAGTTCCGAATAGCTGGGGATATGCCAAATTCACCTCTCCAAAGGAACTTGTTTTTGCTCTCTGTCACATAACTTGAAGAGATCATCCTGTGTTTTTGTTAATGATAAATAGTAGATTAAGTTCTTAGAAGTGGTGACATGTTTCCTAGAGATCACTCTTAAGAAGGTTAATCACATAAAAGAAGTCTCAGATTTAATAGGAAAAGGAGCAGCTCTTGTATTCATGGTTTTCAAAATAAACTTAACTTTTTTATTTCTTAAAGAGCATGTGGTTCCCCCCACCTCAGTCAATCTTTCATTCATACAAGTAGAATTAGGAACAGCTTTTGGGAGTTGAATTGTGGGCAGCATTTGGCCTGGAATGATGGTAGTTTGGGCTCAAGATTTGAGATCCTTGCCTCTAAGGAAAGTATTGAGAACCCTGCCTCTTTTCTCCAATCTCGGGAAACAAGGTCTGCCAATTACTCACTTCTCCCTAATGTAAAAACCACAGGAATATGATCAGCTTTTAATCCAAATAATCAATATGTGTCGACAAGGGCCATTGTAAGAGTCACCACAGCAACAGAATGGAAAGTGATACTAAAAAAAATTAGACATTTTAAATACAGTGTAATAGGTTAAATTTACTCTGAAAGAGTCTTCCTCATTTTCTTCTTCCTCTTCTCCATTTTACTTTAGCCGGAAATTTCTTTGATTTCCATTTGAAGGAGAGTTACACTTTCCAGAAAATTCTGTCATTCAAAAGGCAGTAATCATGCCTTCCTATCCTCTATATAGGAGGCCAATGGTAGCTACTAAAAGTTTTTGATGCCAATGGTTATCATGTAAAGCAATATTTAGGACTTCTTCCTCGGTCTTAAGATATGAATCACAAACTCTGTGTCCTATCTGTGTACAGCTCGTTTTAAAAAAAAAATCTGTATTTAATTTTCATTTTGGCTTATTTATTCCTTGTATAATTTGGGCGCAACTGAAGAAGACAATAGATGTAATATAACAATAGGTAGCATATAGTTATCTTACTCTACCTTCAAGATTTTACGCTTGAAAAGTTGCCATATATTCTTCTCTTTTTCTCAGACTATGATTATTAAAATTTTTCATTTTTATACTTCTCCACAATTTATGATGCAGAAAAGTGTAAATTTAAAAATTAACATGTCTTCAAGCGGCCATTTGTAATTCCTGTGAAATGTATTTCCTACGGAGGACTTTGTAATGGTTCACATACATTCCCTATATTCACTCCACACTTCCCACCAAATGCAAATGGATAAGCCTTAAGAAGAGAGACTTAAACAAGTTGCCATCTGTGGTAGAATTCCCTTCTAAAAATTTTCAAATCATTCCTTTGCACTTATCAAATGCGTGTTTGCCATGTAGAGTTGGTATTGTGCTTAAGTTCTGCCAAGTGTTTTGTAGTTTAGTCTTATGATATCACCTGCTGTTGGAATCTACCCAGGGTGCCCAAGGACCTCAGGGACCAGTGGGTGCTCCAGGACTCAAAGGTGATGGCTATCCTGGTGTGGCTGTAAGTGTGGACATTGCTGTTATTTCCTTCATTTCTTCCCTCTTCCCTTCTTCCTTCTTTCCATCCTCCCTCTCCCCTTCACTTCCTTTCTTCTTTCCTTCCTCCCTCCCTTCCTTCCTTCTTTCTTTAATAAACACTGCACACGACAAGGACACTCACTCTCTTTTTTATTATGTCATCTCAGGGACCTCGCGGACTACCAGGACCCCCGGGACCCATGGGTTTACGTGGAGTGGGGGACACTGGAGCAAAGGTAAGCAACTCCCATGTTCCTTTGCTGCTTTGTTTTCTGTATGAAAGTCAGAGTTTGGTCCAGAGCCCTCCTGCCTCTTCTAGACATCTCTTTCCTGGGTGTACTCATCCAGTCCCATGGCTTTCACAACTACCCATGTGCTGATGCCTTTTCTCTTCAAAATATATTTTGATTTCAGTTGCTTTTCTCCTTCTGCTTCAGCAGGGCAGACAACCATCATCTCTTGCCGGGGCCATTGATCTCTTCATTGACCTTTCCTCTTCCATCTCAGCCCTTCTGTTACCTCGCAGGCAGAGTGGTCTTTTAAAACCATGAATTAGGAGTGCCTAGGTGGCTCCGTTGGCTCAAGTCATGATCTCTCAGTTCCTGAGTTCGAGCCATGCATTGGGCTCACTGCTGTCAGCACAGAGCCTGCTTCAGATCCTCTGTCTCCCTCTCTCTCTCTGCCCCTCCCTGACTCACACTCTCTTTAAAACAAATAAATAAAAACATTTTAAGAAAGTCATTAAAATGATGAATCAGATCATATCCCTTTCTTCTCAAAACACACTCTAATGGCTTCTCACTGCATTTAGAACAAGCTCCTACTGCTTTCCGTGGCCTATGAGGCCCTTCACGACCTGATTGTAGCTCCTACCCGCTTCTGCTGTGTTGCCTTCTGCCGGCCACACTGGCCTGCCCTATTTCAGCTCATTCCTGCTTCTAGGGCCTGGTTCTGTCAAGATGGTTTATTCTCTCTCTCTGTTTCAAATTTATATTTTATCTATCTATCTATCTATCTATCTATCTATCTATCTATCTATTGAGAGAGAGAGAGAGAGAGAGAGAGAGAGAGAGAGAGAAAGAGAGAGAGAGAGCAGGGGACGAGCAGAGAGAGGGAGAAAGAGAATCTTAAGCAGGCTCCACACCCAGCACAGAGCCTGATGCAGGGCTCCATCTCACAACCATAAGATCATGACCTGAGCTGAAACCAAGTGTTAGACACTTAACCAACTGAGACACCCAGGTGCCCCAACATGGCTCTTTCTTAAGGCCTTGGCTCACATCTCACTTAACCCGAACCTGACCACCTAAACAAAGAACAATCTTGTCTCCCCTTTCCCCATTGCTATCACATCCTCTTGTATATCTCCTCCACAGCATTATCGCTTTTTGAAACCATCTTATTCATTTACTGTTTTGTGTATTCCACAGAAGTGTAAGTTTCCCTGAAGTCAGGTTGTTTGTCTTGTTCCCTAGCAAATTACTGGCACAAGAACTAGGCGTGCCACCCAAAAGGAGCTTTATGACATGTAATGAACTGCAGGGTCACCTGGGTGGCTCAGTCAGTCAAGCATCCAACTTCAGCTCAGGTCATGATCTTGCAGTGCGTCAGTTCAAGCCCCGCATTGGGCTCTGTGCTGACAGATCAGAGCCTGGAGCCTGCTTCAGATTCTGTGTGTCTCTCTCTTCCTCTCCCTCACTCATGTTTTGTCTCTCTCTCAAAAATAAACATTAAAAAAACTAAAAAAAACATGTAATGAGTGGAAAATGATCAATATGACCATAAAGAGAAAAACATTTCCTTAGAAATATAGCTACTTAGTTTTTCAAATGCTTCCAGGCCATTAAAGGGAGATAATGTAATTGTTCAATGTCAAGTTCTTGTTTTGGTTTTTTGGTCTCTGTCCCCAAACATGGGAGTGACAAGACCTTATCCATGCTTCTGCGCAGTGAGGCAGATGCCCTTCTGCCTTCTCCAAAGATTGGATAGCACCAAAGACTGAAGACCGGTGGCACTAATCATTGTCTCTGAAGGACAGCTTGACTCCCCGGTTCTCTGTGAGGGTAGTCACGAGAATCCAGGCGGAGGCTGTGTCTGACAGCACTGTGTAAACTGGTCAGCGGAGCACCGCTGAGATGCTTTGATCAAGGTTCTGGCTTGGTCCGACTCAGGACTGAATCCAGTCGTCTGATACCCCTTGACAGCGTCAATAAACCATACTAAATTTGGGTATTGAAGTGTTCCTTTTTCCCTTAAAGCATGATAATCTGTCAAATGTTAAAATTTAAAAATAGAATGACATTTCAATACATACACCTTGTTATTGTCTGCTCTGAATGAAGCGCTGGTAAGAGCTTTTGGTATTATAGAAATATTCCTTCTGCTAGGAAAGTAGAAACTTGTTTAAATTATGGCATGAAAAAATATGTTAAATATCTACTGTAATACATTTGTATTCTAGTAGAGACATGATCATTTACATTTCTTCTGAGGACATTATTATATTTAAGTATACATTGTATTATATTAAATTATACTATTATGCGGCTGCTTTATATTCAGCAATGATAATAAAGTCAGGCACTTACACGCATAGAACATTTTAAAATGTTTCCTGTGAATATTCCACTGTGTCAGGTTATTTAACATACAGGCTAAAAGATTTACTAAATGATTTTGGGGCACGTGGGTAGCTTAGTCAGTTCAATGTCTGACTTTGGCTCATGTCATGATCTCCCGGTTTGTGAGTTCGAGCCCTGCATCGGGCTCTGTGCTGACAGCTCCGAGCCTGGAGCCTGCTTTGGATATTGTATCTCCCTCTCTTTCTCTGTCCTTCCCCTGCTCACACTCTGTCTCTCTCTCTCTCTCTCTCTCTCAAAAATAATAAAATAAACATTAAAATAAATTTAAAAAAAAGATTTACTAAATGATTTCATATACTGTTTTTCTCTGAAAGTTCCTTGTATTGGCTAGCATAACACTTGAGGGGGAAAAATAAGGAAAAAGAATATTCCTTCAAAATTTTATCCTGCCTATTTTACTTTTTTTTTTTTAAGTTTTATTTATTTATTTTGAGAGAAAGAGAGAGAGAGCAGCAGGAACAGAAAGAGAGAGACAGAGAAAAAGAATCCCAAGCAGGCTCTGTGTTGTCAGCCCAGAGCCCAATGCAGGGCTCGAACTCACAAACCGTGAGATTACAACCTGAGCAGAAACCAGGAGTCAGACACCAAACTGTCTGAGACACTCAGGCACCCTATGCCTATTTTACTTTTTGAAACAGCCAGCATGTTGCCAGTGATGTGTCTCAAGGGACGCTCGTTACCTCTGTTCGCCCACGCAGGAGGCTGAGTGGAGGCAGAAGCTAAGAGCTTGGTCCCAGCTGAGAGGAGAAGAGAATGTAGGCAGGACTTGCCTCTGTCCCCCTGCCCCCCCCCCCAGCTGCCTTTTCTTTCTCTCTTTGGCCTCTTCCTGTGGATGCTGGGAAGATATGTGATCCCGGAAATTTCTGGCCCTAGAAATGTTAGGAGTGTGAGCTGGTTTTGGAATGAAAGAACGTGGATCATAAACTGAAAATAAATTCTAAAAGCAAACACCAGCTTTTAAGTAACTTTCAATATCATCTCTTGTCTTTGTAGAGGCCATAAAGTTTCTATGTGGCCTTTTTCTCTGAAGAAAACTTTTGGAAACACACACACAAATTAAAAAAAAAAATCTGGAAAAGTTTAATTCTACCTAATTTTGTCCTTCTGGTTTGGTAAAGTGGAGATGAGACCCTTGAAATACCTAAACATGTCAATGGTAGCAAAAGTGCTGGTCTCAAGGATGTACAAAATTCTTCTCCTTCCATTCTGACTTAAAATAACAGATAAATTGTAATTATGCATGTATGTGTGTGTGTGTGTATAATTGTAGAGACATATATATCTGATATGTTTTTCATTTAAACTCTGTGTAGTCACCTTAAAATATTGACCTTAGTGCATTAACTCACAAAACAAATCTGTTTTGAAATGAGGAAACCATTAAGGTTGACAACGTATGGTAGGTTTTTGTGATATTTAGTTAAGGGCACATGTGTTTAGCATATGACACAGACATTAGAATCAAAGCTCCTATGTTTCAAAACATATCAAAAGCAGTCCCTGACATCCTGCACTCTTATGGTGCCCTCTGGATTTTTTCCAAGTGGAAGAATTCCATATGACATCAGTGGTGTAGTACTTCTATATACAATTACCTTGAATTGCATCCAAATTTTGACCTGGGCTTCTGAAAGATTTCTAAAATTCTTACAGAAACTACACTTCCCAGCAGATAGTACATATAGTTTTAACATCTACTTTTGAAAGAAGAACTGACAATTTGGTTCCTTACTAAGTGGGATGTGCTCATCTAGCGCCCAGTTCCCTGGAACCTCACTTGTTTGTTGATGGGGAAGGCAAGCTCAAAGGTCTTACTTAATACTGCCTGGACCCCTATAGATGAGAAGGACCATTTGTGATTTGGGGACAATGATTATGTGAATCTCTTCTCCCTTTGAGAAGCCCAGATAACTCTTTGCTCCTGTATTTTCATCTGCAAAGGCTCATGAGGTGCATGTCATTCAGGGGCTGATCCGCTGTCATCTCTGATGGCAAGAGTTTATTCTTGACCTCTTAGAAGAGAAATACAAGGGTGACTCTCCTGAGCTCCGTAAGGGTGAGTGCATTCTGCCATGCACCTCTCTTGGCTCTCTCAGTGGCTCCCTTCAGTGTGCCAGCTCATCAGAGAGGAAGCCAAGCCTTCCCTAAAGCTCTGGAGCAGGCTGCTTGGGCCAGTCCTTGCACAGAGGAAATCTAACCTGCCTTTTAGGGCATTCAAGGGACCTCTTAACCATCTAGTGGTTGGAATAAAATCTGTAGGCAGAGAATACCTATTGGGTTGTTGTTGCTATTATTACTGTAAACTACATAAATATATATTATATACTACCTAAATATTTCCAGAATATTGTGGCATTGTAAACTATTCCCTTATTTTATAGGTGAGAAAATCAAGAACCAGAAAGATTGAACTTGCCCCTTTACAATACAAACATGTGTTCATGTGTAAGAGGGAGATGATGGGTATGGATGGATGAATGAAATCTAAGTGGATGGATAAATCAGAGCAGAAAGAATGACTCACCCTGACCCACAGATGCTTAATCTTCAAAGCTGTCTATCTTCCAGAGATCTTGGCACCATTTAGTGTACAATTGGATTGTTTCTCTTTCTATCCTAACTTTTCCATCATCAGAACTTAAATTATGTAAACACTAAAGGGAAACCCAAACCCCAAAGAGTTAAACATTTCCCCAAAGATTTAAATGTTTGAATATTGTAAACACATGCTTTATTTGACAAAAGTGACCCATAGTTATAAATTAAATCGCAAGTCTCCGTGAAATTCCACCGAGTATCATTATTCTAAAAATGTTCCCAGCACTTGAATTGCCCCTCTGTTCTCTGCAATGGCTCGCATATGTGGACCCCACCAACAGGCAGTGGCAGAACAGAGGAGCGATTCACACAGAGATGCAGTAGGAATTTGCGGATTCCATTGGTGGACATGGACTGGACAAGAAACTCCATTTTGAACAGTATCTGACAAGGAGGGCTGGCCTTGGATGCAGGTTTAATGACAGTGAAGTTAAGGGTCTGTGACTCCAAGTTGGAGGTGAAGAAAGCCACCTCCCACAAAATGTCTGCAACATTGTGACAGGCAGGACATTCGGCTCAAAACTGGGACTAATTAAAGCCAGAGCCATAGCAAGTTGAAATGCCAAGCAATTTGACCTTTAGATTTCAAAAGAGGTCACATTCAAGACCGGAGAAACTTGACTAGGTGACGTTGCAAGGTTATTCCCCAATTCAGTTCCATATGTATGTTCTTAAAAATTAGAACTGTATTCTGGCCTATCTTGTGACCTTCAGGGTTGCTTTCATCTCTCTCTGCTGGTTTCCTGGCTCTGCATTTCTCTCCCCAGCAGCACAGCCATCCTTCCCCTTCCACCCTGGAGACACACACTAAATCCTCTTAACAGAAGCCACCCAACTCACCATCAACACATTTTTATTTTCAATCATGCAGACTAGCGGAGAGCTCCCCCGGTGGGAAATTATATTGAATATCAGTACAAGAGAGCCTTCTCTTCTCTCTGTCATTAGGGACAGTATCAGTATTTTTATTTTTACGGTTCTTAACTCAGATAAATGAGAAAAGCTCTCTCTCTTGCCAATGAGATTCTTGGCACAGGGGAATCATTTGTTCATCTTTGATGAGTTGATTTTGAGAAAAGAAATACTCTCTCTGGATTCTAAAGCAAGTTTTTAAATTATCATGGGCTTTGAGAAACTGCCGCTTTGGGGGTGAATATTAAAGTTCTAAGAGAATAGCCAAATCATGGAGAGAGCCTAAATGCCCATCAACTGATGAATGAGTCAAGAAGACATGGTTTGCATATACAATGGAATACTACATGGCAATGAGAAAGAATGAAATCTGGCCATTTGTAGCAACATGGATGGAACTCGAGGGTGTTATGCTAAGTGAAATAAATCAGGCAGAGAAAAACAGATATCATATGTTTTCACTCATAAGTGTAACAGGAGAAACTTAACAGGACCGTGGGGGAGGGAAAGGGGGAAAAGTAGTTGGGGAGAGGGAGGGAAGCAAACTAGGAGAGACACTTGAATACTGAGAACAAACTGAGGGTTGATGGGGTAGGGGGTGAAGAGCAGGGGGATGATGGGCATGGTGGGGGGCACTTGTGGGGATGAGCACTGAGTGTTATATGGAAACCAACTTGACAATTAACTATAAAAGAAAAAAATAAAATTCTAAGAGAGAAATTAATTGGAAGAATTCAAATTATTTTAAATATTTTGACATTGCTAGGAAAATATGATAAAAAAATGTTATCATGATTTGAGCACTTGTTTTCTAGCACCTTCTTAATTATTTTCTCATCTCCCTGATAATCATTCTGGTGATTGTTACTGTCTCCCTTCTTACGTTGAAGGGTGTCAGTAACACCCTCAGCACCCTCAGTACTACAACAATGGCCAGTCAATAACCAGTACCCACTATCAATATCAGGTTGTCTATTCGTATGCTTAGAGTAAGGCCTCTAAAATTTCCATTGACATCCTGACAACCACAAGGGAGGTAGTGCAGTCACTAAACCAGGACACATGTTCATTATATAATCCATTCCAGAGTGGTGCTCGTGTATGTGGTAGTTGGGGCTTGGTGGGTATATCTTAATTTTATTTAGAAGCCAGAAAGGAAAAAAATATTAAACAGTTGCTAATCAGTGCTTTGACTTATGCCTTAATTTTTTTTAAGTTTATTTAATTTGAGAGAGAGAGACGGCGAGCAGGAGAGAGGCAGAGAGAGAATCCCACGCAGGCTCCACGCTGTTAGTCCAGAGACTAACTCAAGGCTCCATCTCATGAATCCCTGAGATCATGACCTGAGCCAAAACTGAATTAGATGCTCAGCCAACTGAGTCCCCCAGGCACTCCAGACATATGCCTGATTTTAAAACTCAATCATTCCCTGGTCTCATCATTTGGGGAATCTTGAGTACTATCCCTTGGAAAATTTTTAAGAAGCAAATTCCTTCCATAGGGAATTCAGTTTGATTTTCATTGTGCACCAAGTAGAAAAACATGAAATCCCTTTCAGAACAACTGTAACCAGCTTCTATCAAGCTCTCAAAGAGTGACAGGGACCTAAGTGGCACAGCCAGGGGAGAGACAGTGATTAAAGCCTTGTCTGTGTGTGTGTGTGTGGGGGGGGGACAGTCTCACTGGGCTGCTTTCTCTCTAAGAGCACTATCTTCTCAAATATTATATTTAAATTTTATAAAATATAGAAGGTATAATAGAGTGTTTCCTTTTCACTGCTTCACCTGAAACCTGTTCCTTACTAGCTGTGTGACCTCAGCAAGGCATTTAATTTCCCTGAGACTTAGCTTCCTCAACTGTGGTTTGAGAAATTAGCGGAATAATGTCTAGAAAACATTTTAATAAACTGTAACACACTAAAGTAGTAGTAGCAGTCATAGTATGTGTTACTCTGCCAAATCAAATATATTGCCGTAGGGGTACATGCAGAAAATAAGAACTGTGTAGGTAGAAGATCTAGAATGAGACTGAGTATAGGGCGCCCGGATGGTGCCTGGTTAAGCGTCCGACTTTGGCTCAGGTCATGATCTCACGGGTCGTGGGTTCGAGCCCCACGTCGGGCTTTGTGCTGACAGCTCAGAGTCTGGAGCCTGCTTCAGATTCTGTGTCTCCCTCTCTCTCTGAACCTCCCCTGCTCACATTCTCTCTCCCTCTCTCAAACATAAATTAAAAACATTAAAAAATAAAACAAAATTTAGAATGAGACTGAGTAAATAATTCGGGTAAGCCATAAAACTGAGCAAGGGCAATGGCAGGGAAATGAAGTGGGAGGCCTTAGGCAGCGGGTCCAGGTTGTGTGGGTCTGTCAGGGGTCTGGACATGAGGATGCTTCCTTTCTTCTCCTCGAGAGAGTGTGATTGACTGAGTATAGGAAGCAATGCTCACAGCCACGGAGCCGTGTCTTTGCATTTAATGGCAGTTGGGAGAAAGTCTATGGAGATGTTAGCATATTGCATCCAGCACCAGTCAACACCAAGATGGGAGACTGGCTCTAGAGTGAGAGCTGGGTTTGAATTGCCGCTGGCAGTGTGGTTTTGGGCAAATCATGTATTCTTACCTGTCTCCGTTTCCCTAATCTATTAAATGAAGTAAATTGATGTTGATAGGTTTGGATAAGATAATGAATGAAAAGTACCTGCCACACAATAAATTTAATAAATGTTAATTATTATTGATTTTATCATTAATTGTAAGTTTAATGCTAACCAGAGCAAAGAGAATTGAGGAGAAGAAGGAAGGTGATAATGTGTTCGGTTTCTTTTTCCTTCTTTTAAAAAGGGAAATTTGTGATATTAATCAATGAATGATTTTCAACCACTGTGCAAGGTTATGGTCTAGGTAAAACCGTCGCTGAATCATTTGTTAAATTACATATACAAGTCCTGAAGGTAGTTAGTTCTAAACCTGACCATGTGAAACCTAAACCTGTGAAAATGGAAAGAGTATCTTGAGTCTACAATTCCCTTTGTGGGCCAAGAGGAACTCTGGGCAATCAAAATAGTTTTGATTTGTTTTGTCTTGTTTTGTTGAGGAAGGTTAGGGTAGGGCTTAGGTTATGTGGTTATAAAATTTATGGGTATGGTTAAAAATGGCAACTCCAGAATTTGCCTGTTTATTATCTCCTGATGCAAGGGCTCCCTCTGCAGGTTCTAATAACTCTCAGATCCTGCATGTCCAGCTGTGCGAGCACCTGTTGTAATTCCTTTTTTTGTGTGATTGTCACGCCATCCACTGACAATAAAACTGCATGTTTGTAAATGTCATGTCTGAAAGAGGTACTTCTTAGGCACCACTTTTGCTGCATTGTGGCCGATGGGGGGCCATCAAATGGTGAAGTGAGTCTTGACCATGGTTTTCTTGTATGCACTTACCCGGTGCTGTGGCCTCATATGGGCACATGGCCCATGGAGCAAAAGACATATGTTTTCAAGATCCCACCATAGTAGAGAGACACTATCTCTATGGACTCACATAGTTCATTAAGCGATATTCCCACCTATTACAAAGTATGATACAGAAACACCACGCACAACCCTAATACCATGTTACAGACCAACGCTAGCATCTGCAGAAGAGGCTAAGATAAGACTTGGTTTGAAGACTATCTATATATGAGATGCATACATCATATTAAATTTAACTAGGTCAGAAAGTTACAAAAGATTATTTTGTAAAACATAGTTATATGTCAATAGTTATATGGATGAAGATGGACAGCTTGTTTGAGGCAAACACTGAAGCATCACAGGTGAGTGGGAATCACACCCTCAGAGTTCACTGGCCAAGGTTCAAGGATAGAGAGAGCAATAAGGTGTCTACAAGGTCTGCATTCAGCCTGCAGGCACTCCTACATGATGAGAGTTAGGGGGAGCCGAGTAAGAGAGAGAATGAGAAGCAATAATGACCATGGACAGGACTGGCCTAAAGTACACTCACAACTTATTTCAGCTGTTTTTCCCCCTTGCTTTCCCATCTGGACTCTGTGTGTGCACGCGTTTGTGTGTGTGTGTGTGTGTGTGTGTGTGTGTGTGAGTATGATTAATACTAATTGAGAAGGAAGTTTTTCATTAAAACCATCACCAAAAAAATACCACAAATTGAATTGTAGGTTGGATTCTTTCTTAAAAGAAATATTTACTCAATAAAAAACATACCCTACTTTTCCTTTATATTCTTAATTTTTAAAAGTTGTATACCATTTGGAGCATGCCAAGAATGCATCAGATGCATGTACGCTCTAATGATACCGAATCCACTTGTGTGCTTTTACCCTTTGCGCATATTTCTGTCTTTAAAATCTTGTATTCTTTTCCTCATTAGGGGTGAACATCACAGCAATCTTTCCTGACCTTCACTGGTCATATTTTTATCAGATATTGTTTCATACATTTAAAGATACTATTAAAACATTTTATTATGAAGATTATCAAGCATATATAGAAGTAGAAAGGCTAGTGAAATGAACTCCCATTTGCCTGTTGCACTTCAACCATTATCAGTATGTGGCCAATCTTCTATTATCCTTTCTGCCCTCTCCCGCTGCAGTACTCTGACGCCGATCCCAAACATCTCCTATATAAAGGTTTAGCGTTTGTCTCTCAGATATAAAAGCTCCTTTTAAAAACACAATTGTAGTACCATTAGCAAACCTAAACAATATTAATAATTTCTTAGTATCATTGAATAGCCAGTGTTCAAATTTACCAGCCTGTCTTATAAATTTGTTGCAGTTGGTTTGTTTGAATTGGGATCCAAATGATGTCCACACATTGCATTTGATTGAGATGCTTCTTAAATCTCTTTGAATCAAAGGTTAGTCATCCTTTGTTTTTTCCTTGGACTTTCTGTGTAGATGAGTTCTTTGTCCATTTGGGTCTTGTCCAAACTATTCTTTTTTTTTAAATTTTTAATGTTTATTTTTGAAAGAGAGGGAGAGAGAGAGAGAGAGAGAGAGAGAGAAAGCGAGCAGGGGAGCAGGGGAGGGGCAGAGAGAGAGAGAGAGGGAGACACATAATCTGAAGCAGGCTCCAGGCTCTGAGCTGTCAGCATAGAGCCTGATGCAGGGCTTGAACTCATGGACCATGAGATCATAATCTGAGCCAAAGTCAGATGCTTAACTGACTGAGCCACCCACGTGCACCTTGTCCACTCTATTCTTATGGGGTTACATGTTTCTAGGTCTTTGGGTTGTACATCCTCAGATTTAGAGACTTGCTCAGATACGGGTTCTGGTTTTTTGGCAGAATGCTTCCCAGGTGGGGCTGTCTACTCTCCATCACACAGGTTGCAGGCATATGTTTTCCAACCTCACCACAGAAGGGCAGAGGCGAATAGAAACACGAGAGAGGGAGTCATCGTATCTGGGGTGGGGTTGACAGTAACAAGGCAAAGAAGACAATTATTTTTGATAAAACGTTGAATGATTTTGGGTAACGTCTATTGAACTGCGTCTGCCTGGGGTTCTGTTTTGCTGGAAGGTGTCAAAATGCAGCACGTATGAGTCAGCCATAGCTACGGGCCACCCCTCAGTGAACTCACAGATACTGCCTCTAAAGTTACCTCAAGAGAGGAGAGACGCAGAAGTGTATGTGATACAGGACATGTTCGTGTCCTCTACTTGGAGCTCTTGATGATAGGGGAGACCATTTAAGCTGGGAGAATCTGGAGGTCACTAAAAGTTGGGGGTCAGAGGAGAGAGGTGTTAGAGAGAGAATTACTACCTGTGGTCACAAAAGCAGCTAAGAACTAAGTGGAAGAGATGGAGACAGGAGACAAGAATCATAAAAGTGGGCTGCAAGCGAAAGGAAAATTGGTAATTATGAAAATAGACATTAAAAGAATTAAGTCAGTAATAAAATAAAGTTTAAAAGGCCTTGTTTTCTCTAGAAGTATTTTAGGATTTATACATAGAAAGTAAAGTTAAATAAGGATGGGCTGTTTCGCTAGATACACAATGTCATCATTTCTTACAAGCCATGATATTTGCACTGTTGAAACCTACAAGCTATTTAGCTCCTAACAGAACATGGATAAAAATGCATCTGGGGCAAGAACTTGGGAGATTTATCTTCAAAGCCTGGCTTTGGTTTCTGTCTTTTTTTCTTTATAATTTCACTGAAGCATATTTTATATATCACACAACTCAGCCATTCCAAGTGCAGCTTTCAATGATCTTTAAAGTACATGTAGCGAGTTGTATGACCTCACCATAGATGAGTTTTAGGACATTTTCTTCCCCTCAGCAAAATCCCTTATGCCCATTTACAGTTGATCCTGTGCTAGTTCCTATTCCTGGTCCCAGGCAATTACGGATTTGCTTTCTGTCTCTACAGATTTGCCTTCTCTGGACATTTCACACACATGGAGTTAGGCAGTATGTGGTCTCATATATCTGGCTTCTTTTATTAAGAAGTTTTGAGGTTCATCCGTGTGGTAGCATGTAGCTGTAGTTCATTCCTTTTCATGGAGAAATCCACCATGCTTTGTCTATCCCTTTATCAGTTGATGGGCATTTAGGTTGTTTCTAGTTTTTAGCTATTATGAACAACTTGCTAAGAATGTTCAGATGGAAATCCCTTGGGTGCAGGAGTGAAATTACTAGATCATATGGTAAATTGATGTTGAATTTTATAAGAAACTACCAAACTGTTTTCCAAAGTGGCTGTACCAGCGATTGATGAGGATTCCTCCTCCTCCACGTCCTCCTAGTCCTGCTTCTCAATAGCTGGGCAGCTGTGGGCTAACTAATTTCTCTTTAATAAGAGCTGCAGTGAGGGGTACCTGGTTGGTTCAGTTGGTTAAGCATCTGACTTCAGCTTAGGTCGTGATCTCATGATTCGTGGGTTCAAGCCCCGCATCAGGCTCTGTGTTGAAAGCCTGAAGCCTGCTTTGGATTCTGCGTCTGCCTCTTTCTCTGCTTCTTCCCTGCTCACACTTTTGTCTCTCTGTCTCTTTATTTTTTTCTCTCTGTCTCTCTCTCTCAAGAATAAATAAACAAACTTTTTTTAAAAGATAAAAGCTGCAATAAGCAGTTAACATTTCCCAAGCGCCTACTCAGCTAGACATTATGATACACATACTCACATTCTTTGTCTCACCTCTCTGTCATCCCCGTGAAATAGAAACACGACTTTCTGTGCATCTGATGAATTTACCGAGGTTCAGAGAAGTTAGGAAGTTAGTCATCGCTGTGATACAGGGCTGTCGTGAATACTATGTCACTTGGCATATGTGAACGTGCACAGCACAGTGCTGGGTACATAGAAGGTAGCTGAGGAAGAGATTTTTATTTCTCTGCTTTTTCCTAAGATTCACATCTCACATGGGTCTAGCCACAGGGCCAACCTACCCTAATCAGGCCCTACCACTTTTCGAGGCTAGTTGCCTATTCCAAAATGCTTTGGGGACCCTGAAAAGACTTTATAGAACTTGTCCCATGGCCGCAACTGCTCTTGGGGGCAGAAGTCTCACAAAGTTCATCTGCGACCCCAAGTAGCATCATCTCTGCTGTGTGAAACAACAGGAGCGACTAGTTCAGGAAGGGGCTCTATCCTTCAATGGTTTCTGTTTATTCTCGTCTCTTCTTTCTCTCTCCACTCACAATGGTGGCACTTCTCCCAATTCCAGAGAAGGGAGCTCTGAAAAAAGTACGTAGTATGTTGTTAAGAAGTTAACTGATTTGGTTGCTTTGAAGTGGAGCCGTATCAATTGGCTGGAAGATTGCATAAATGGCAATAAGGTGTGAAAACAAAGGGCAATAACATTCCCTTTGTCAAGTACAGGAAAATGATCCAGCAGAAAGGGCCCCAATTAACATCTCAATCAAATTCAAGGGTTTGGGTTATAAAATATATTTTCTTATAGGAAAGTTCATATAGAATATTAATATGAAGTATGACATTTTACATAAAATATACCATATAAAGTTTCTTTTTAATCAGTAACTTGTCATTCATTGTGTCTTTTCAGGGAGAGCCTGGGGTCAGAGGACCCCCTGGCCCCTCTGGGCCTCGGGGCATAGGAACCCAGGGGCCAAAGGTGAGTCTGAAAGTCTGAGCTCTGTGTGCATGTCAGGAACCATTGGTGCCAACCAAGTCAACATTAACTTCATAGCAGATGTTTATTTTAGTGTTGACTTATTTTTCTTGACTGCTTACTTTCTCATATCATGTGAGCTTTCAGTAAAATAGACCCTTTACGTTTATAAATCTATTTTATTTCCCCCAAAGAAATTAGGAAGTGTCTCTTAAGAAAGTGGTTGCAAAATGCTCAAAATATTTCCAGGTTTCTTAAAGGCTGTGCCATCCTTAAGAAGCGCATCTTTACTTTGGTCCGAGGTGCCTCAGCTGGCCTTTTAACAGGATGCCTGTGAATATATCTATTGTGACAAATGTGCATAGGCCACTCTGTCAGGGCCTCAGTGCAAGGGTCCAGATTTATTGTCCCCATGGAACGTGAGAGAAACTTCCTCCGGATCCCCTTTGCTCTCATTTCTATTTCTCTTTCTTCTGCCATCTCCATTTTGGTGATTATTCATCTTTCATTCTCTTAATCAAGTGCTTTTCAATGAGGGAGCTCTTGCCTTCCCAGGCCGCCACAGGGAGACATTTGGCAATGTCTGCAATCATGTTTGGGTGTCGCAACCAGGGAAGGGTGCTGCTGGCAGCTAGCGGGCGGGGGCCCAGGATGCTGTTAGACATCGTACCGTACACAGGACAGCACCGTCACAAAGAATTAGCCAGCTCGAAAAGGCAATAATTCGGAGGCTCAAAAGCCCTGCTTTAATCGTTGATTCACACGCTTAACAAACAAGTCTTTGATTTGTTAAAAAACTAGAAAAAAAGTATCAAGCGTGCTCATAGGGGAACAAGTGTCAATGAGCCTCCCATTACAAATGCAAATTTCAAACACGTATATTCGTGACTAAGATGCAGAGAAATGAATTAGAGCCCCCTTATCAGACAGGAAAGAGAAAAGTCTTTATGAGTCAAAGATTTTACTGATGATCCCAGAATTACCAAGATTCTTAGTTTATCCTTCTTTGTCCATCAACTTCATTCTGGCAGTAGGCGATTTCTTAACTTTATAGATCACTTGATATGAATGAAGATATACCCAAGACTTAGTAGTTGTTATCACTGGGTGGTACAAAGAGGGGTCTATTTTTCCTTCTTCATTGTTATCTTATTTCTATTTTTAGTTAATTAGGTTTTTTTCAAATGAGCAGGTGTTCCTCTTACAATAAAAAAATAAAGCTTTTGTCTGTAGTGGAAAGAAAAGAAAACTGACTTGTATAGTAACTTCTATAAATCTAGCATTGCTCAAAGCTTGCTCCATCGAGTGTTAATTTGGGAACTTCTGAAATAAGCAAAGTTAAACTAATCTCTCTATTGTGTGACTTTTTAGAGGCTTTAATATATTTATATAGGCATACCATGGAGACATTGAGGGTTCATTTCTAGACCTCCATAATAAAGTAAATACCACAATAAAACTTTTTTGGTTCTCCAGTATGTATAAAACCATTATATTCTAGTTTATTAAGGGTGCCATAGCATTACGTCTAAAAATGCCCAATGAGTATACCTTAATTAAAAATGCTTTAGTGCTAAGAATGCTAACCATCATCTGAGCTTTCAGCGAGTTGTCATCGTTTTGCTGGTAAAGGGTCTTACTTCCCTGTTGATGGCTGCTGGCTGACGAAGGCGGGGTTGCTGGAGGCTGTGGTGATTGTGACAATTTCATAAAATAAGACACCAGTGAAGTTTGCTGCATTGATTGACTTTTCCTTTCACAAACGATTTCTTTGTATTGTGCATTAGAGAGTATTTTACCTAGAATAGATCTTCTTCCAAAATTGGAGTCATCCTCTCCAATGCTGTCACTGCTTTACCAACTATGTTTATGCAATATTCTAAATTCTTTGTTTTCATTTCAGTAATTCTTCACATTTCTTACAACAAAATGTACTTCTTTTTTTAATGTTTATCTTGAGGGAGAGAGAGAGAGAGAAAAGAAAGAGAGAGAAAGAGCACACAAGCAGAGGAGGTGCAGTGAGAGAGGGAAGGAGAGAATCCCCAAAAGCTCTGCATTGTCAGCTCAGAGCCTGACTCGGGCCTCAACCTCAAGAACCTGGAGACCATGACCTGAGCTAAAGTCAGACACTTAACCAACTGAACCACCCAGGTGCCCCTGTATTTCTTAAATAGGACTTGAAAGTCAACATCACTCCCGGATCCATGGGCTGCTGAACAGATGTTGTGTTAGCAGGCATGAGTACAACACTATTCTTGTTGTCCGTCTCCATCAGGAGCTCTTGGGTGACCGCATGTACTGTCAATATTTTGAAAGGAATCTTTTTTTTTTTTTCCTGAGCAGTATATCTCAAAGTAGGTTTAAAATATTCAGGAAACCATGTTTTAAACAGATGTCATCCAGGCACTATTGTTCTCCTTGTAGAGCAGAAGCCAAGTAGATTTAGCATAATTCTTAAGAGCCCTAGGATTTTTGAAATGGCAAATGATCACTGGCTTCAACTTCAAGTCACCAGATGTATCAGCCCCTAATATTCTTGTGTCTCAGGGAATAGGGAAGCCCGAGGAGAGGGAGAGAGACAGGACAATGTCCCCATTGATGGAGCAGTCAGAACACACACAAAATTTATAGATTAAGTTTGCTGTCTTATATGGGTGTGGTTCGTGGTGCCACCCCCCCCCCCCAAATTATGATAGTAACTCAGAGATCACTGATCAGGGGCATCTCCTTGGCTCAATTGGTTAAGCCTCTTGATTTCGGCTCAGGTCATGAGTTCATGGTCCTGAAGTCTAGACCCATGTTGGGCCCTGCACTGGGTGTGGAGCCTGCTTAAGATTCTCTCTCCCTCCCTTTCTCTGCCCCTTGCTGATACACATGCTCTCTCTCTCTCTCCCTCTCTCTTTGTATCTCATTTATGTAAATGTGTGCGTTCTCTCTCTCAGAAAAAGAGAATTTCTTAATAAATAGGAGATAGCATAGATCCTGCTTGTGATTCTCTCTCTGCCCCTACCTCCTCCCCTACCCCCAAAATAAAAAATAAGCTTAAAAAAAAGATCACTGATCAGAGATCACCATAACAAATAATAATGAAAACGTTTGAAATATTGTGAGAATTACCAAAATGTGACACAGAGACAGGAAGTCAGCAAATGCTATTGCAGAAATGGCACCAATAGACTTGACTGACACAGGGTTGCCACAAACCTTCAATCTGTAAAAGATGCAGGATCTGGGAAGCGTAAGAGAGAAGCACAATAAAACAAGGTATGCCTGTTGCACTAGGGATCTCCAAGGAGAGGCACACACCATGGTCTAGAACATTTTCCAATCTCATTTCACCACAGAACACTTCCCCAAGAAACAGGGGGTTAACTTGTGCTGTAGAATACATATCCTGGGCAAAGTTTGCTTCATCTGCAGATTTTCTTAAAAATTTGGTACTGAATCACGGAATCTTTAACTGACACCCCAGTGAAGAGCACTCCATGTTGAAGTGGAACAACACATTCGAGGCAACACAGAATTACATGTGAGCGGTCTTCACAGCCCTGGTGTTCTAGGGGTGTGGTAGGTTCAGCGAGAGGAGCCTAAGCAGACAAGGCAACTGGGACAACACTCTGTGGAGGTCAGGCAGCCCTGCTTTGCCTCTTTACTTATATTTGGATTGTGTATCAGATTTTCACAAAGGATTCTGTGGCTTAAAATTTTGGGTGGAAACACTGCTTTATAAAAAGTATGTAAACCTTATGGGGTGAGCAGATACAGGTCCTGATCGAACTGAAGTAAGAAGGAAGACAAGAGCAGGGATACATTGTTCTTCCTAAACCTTCTCACACTCCTCTTCCATTTCTCTCTATCTTCCAACAGGGAAATATTGGGCAGAAGGGCCTGCCTGGCCCCCCTGGCCCCCCTGGCTATGGATTACAAGGAATTAAAGTAAGTGGATGTGATTGCATGAGAGTCATCTCTCAATTCACCAGAATGATGAAAAAAGATGTTGTGGATAACATAAAACATGACTGTAATGAAATGAATTTAATATAAGCTTGGCAGTGAAAATTACCTCCAGTACTTAGAGATACAATCTAGAAGTGTACAAATGGTGTAAGTACATTAGTTTTCATGAACACTAGATATTACATAAACTGCTTGGTGAAACATTTAACTGTTACATTAGGTTTGTTGTTCTTGCTGGTCTCTGAGCTGAGTGGAGAATTTATGCCCAGCCGTGTGCTCTATCTCTTTCTGTCTTCCCTTCCTCACCTGTATCTTCCATTCTTAGCCCAAGGTTTCCTAGTCTTAGCTCACAGTGGAACCGCCTGGAGAGCTTTATGAATATTACTGATAACCTACCGCAGAAGAATGAAATCTGAATCTCTGGGGGTAGTGCTTGAACACTGTGGGCTTAAAGGCCCCCCAGGTGATTCTCCTGAGCATCTGGGGTGACAGCCACAGCTCTTTGCCCTAAGTCTGTGTTACTGGAATCTGTAGCCACCTGTGTTCTG
This sequence comes from Suricata suricatta, assembly GCF_006229205.1. NCBI lineage: Eukaryota > Metazoa > Chordata > Mammalia > Carnivora > Herpestidae > Suricata > Suricata suricatta. The sequence continues at coordinate 83,556,400 of NC_043701.1, read as the reverse complement.
CTGTTTTTCTTTTTCTTTTTTTCTTTTTTTAAATTTTATTTATTTTTGAGAGACAGAGATAGAGGGAGCAGGGGAGGGTCAGAGAGAGAGGGAGATACAGAATCTGAAGCAGGCTCCAGGCTCTGAGCTAGCTGTCAGCACAGAGCCTGATGTGGGGCTCAAACCCACAAACTGTGAGATCATGACCTGAGCCGAAGTCGGACGCTTAACTGACTGAGCCACCCAGGTGCCCTGTTTTTCTCTCTCAGAAACAATATGCCTATCTATCAACATGAAACTCCCAGAGTGCACCATATCTCAGTAGACAAAATTTGGCATCTAAAAGTTGCTATGTAATTTCAAATAATTCCCCCTTCTACATCTCATAGGCTGATTTATTCATTTGTAATTTGTATTCTTTCCTGGCTCATCCACATTCCATTCCCCTCCCCACACCAAAAAAAACTTCTATTATTTTTACCACGGTTAAGCTTTGAAACTGAGTAGCTCATCCCCTGCCTAGTTGGTATTGACTCTTAAAAACTGGAAATATCAAAATAAACTGTTTTTCAAATAGGATCTCTTGGGATGGCTGGGTGGCTCAGTCAAACATCCGACTCTTGGTTTCAGCTCAGGTTATGATGCCAGAGTTGTGGGATCAAGCCCCGCATCAGGCTCTATGTGGAGCGTGCAGCCTGCTTACAATTCTCTCTCCCTCTCCCTCTGCCTGTTCCCTGCTGCTGTGCTCTCTATCTCTAACTCTATCTCTATCTCTATTTCTATCTCTATCTCCATCTCTGTCTCTCTCTCAAAAAAAAAAAGCAACAAAACAAAAACAGAAAACAAATAGAATTTCTTAGTAAGTAGGAGACAGTGGGAGCTTAAGATAATAATTGTGAGATCCAGTGTTGAGAACATAAACCGCCTACTCCTGTGGAGAGAGTCAGGTCTGTCAAAAGCAAAACTCGCTGAATCTGTGTTAAATCTTTCTATCTATCTCCCAACGTCTAGGGCTTCCACTGTAGGTCTCTTAAATAACAGTTGCTCATCTGTGAGGCTGAGTATCCAAGGGAAGGCCTGACAGTTAACATGTTGCTGATATTGTACCAGCACTGGAAAATACAGCAAAAAACTGTTCCTTGTAAACAACATTCTCATACGTAATATCCTGCAATTAAAAGATAGTAACGCTTTATAGATGTCTGCATGAGTTTGTTTAAACAGTAAACCCATGTTCAATTACTGGTCCATTCATTCGATCAGGAGCTCCATTCATATGTGCTGGTAGTTCCTTATTGCCACGGTGTTAAACCTGGTGCCAGCTTTTCTTTTTTATTACCCAGGAAGTACTTCCTTGTTCAACAAGAAGTGCCCTGGATTGCACTTAGTCCTCATTAACCCTGCTGAGGTGCCTTGCCCTCCTCACCACTTCTCTTTTATAATGCCCTCCAGGTTATGCTCTGTTCAACATCCATCTTGAGTGAAACTCTGGTATGAAGCCTACCATGATAGGGAAAGAACCAAACCTAAAACAGTCACATGCCCAGTGCTAGCAGAAATTAGATAAAGTCTGAGGGCTGTGGCCTGACACTACTTGGCAGGGAGCCCTGACCAAGGTGGCCTCACCAAACCTCTCTAGACACATTGGATTTCCTGGCATCCTGTTGACAGCAGGGCGGGCCTGGTTTTCTCAGGACTTCCTCCTCATTTTCTTGACCCTGGGTTGTACCATCATTGTAAAAGGGAGGGAACTGAAAACTCAAGTTCGTGCTGTTCCTCTGCATCATTTTAAGGCTATGTGGTGAGTGAAATGTCATTTCTTATGTTCAATGTTGACCTTTTTCCCACCTCTTTCTAAAACCCATTTGAATTAGTAAAACTCACTTCTCTTGTTAAGTGTTTGATGGAAGCCCTTGTTGCTGGGGTATGACCAATGCCCGTCTCTCATACTGTTCCAACCATGGGGAAAATAGGGCTTGGGTTACAATCACAGAAGTGATTTGCCCCAGCACCCATATAACTTTGTTGCTAAAATATTGTTTTAAGCTTATTTATTTACTTTGAGGCGGGGAAGAGAAAAAGAGAGAAAAAGAGAGAGTGCAGGGGAGGGGTATGGAGAGAGAAAGGGAGAGAGAGAGAATCCCAAGCTGGCTATGTGCTGTAAGGGGAGAGCCCTACTCAGGGCTCAATGTCAGGAACCATGAGATCGTGACTTGAGCTGAAATCCAGTGTCAAACTATTAACTGAGCTACCCAGAGGACCCGGTTGCTAGAATATTGTCTCTCAAGCAGTCACTCATCAACCAACCAACCAACCAACCAACCAACCACCCAATGCTGATTGAGCACCATCTGTGTCAGGCAAATAACTTAAGTGCAATATAAAATGATGACTGAAAAGACATGAATTTAGTCCTCATAGAGTTTATAGGCTATAAAATAGTCACACTCTGAGCTCCAAAGAGTATGGAGGGGCAGCACATGGAATAAATTGGGCTTATAGTAGTGCACAGTAATGAATTTAGTCTTAATCCTAAGAGTAATTGAAAGTCAGGGAAGGATGACATGATCAGACAGGTATCAGCAAAGACTCACTCTGTCTACCTGCCGTAGACTGGATGTGCGTGACTACAAGGACTGAGGGCCCTCCCTTTCCCATACCTTTCTGAATTCTCCTGATTTTCCATATGAAACTGTGTGACCTTCTGGTAACCCTCTCTTCCTGCCTCTCCTGAAATGGACCATACAGGGCTGTTGCCATGGCAGCCTTGGTCCTAGGAAACATGAAAACTAATGGGCTCACTCCCCATGGCACCAGGGCAGCCTCCTGCAGTCTCCACTGTGACTCAGCTGGCTCAGCATTGCAGAGAACCTCTGGCTCCTTCAGGGACTTCAGTGCTTTCTCTCAACTACAAATGTCTGTTGATTGAATGGACGAATATAGGACTGTGGCTTGTTGGCCTTGATCTTTCAGGTTCATGGCATAGGCCAGGAGCTTATGTGATTCCACCATCTTGCCCCACTGCAAACACTGACCATTGTCCTACATATGGACGATAGGTATGCTGGTAATCCTTCAGATTAAGTCAGGGGGGAGAAGACATGGGGTGGGATCTTAAGGGATTCCTTGATATGTCAACCATCCATTATAGGGGCCAGGAGGGATGTAGTGAGAGGGTGGGCCAGTTTCCCTCTCTCCATCTTTGTTAAAGTCAGTTCCAGTGTCCTGATCAGCCGTGACATCCCTGTTGTGCTTTTACTCAGAGGATCAATAGGTATTTATAAAAATAAGATTCCTAGTGGCCCTCCTTGACTTCAGGAGTTTCTGAGGTAGGTTTGTGGACTGGGATCTACTGTAATCCCTGACGTACAAAAACCCTTTACTCATTAAAAAATGTGCTTCCATTCTGTATTTAGGCCTAAACATGACTGATCTGACCCTGACTGAGGGAATTGTCCCTGCCGTTAGGCTGTGAAAAAGGATGGGCTGATATTTAGGCCCAGCAAGTGTCAAAAATAGCCTCAATGACATGTTGGGGGAATCTGGTGAATGCTATCTGGCAAAAATCCCAATATCTTCAAAGCTAGTAAATAGCAATGATTGGGGTGGTCACGTGGTCATAGAGTTAAAGGATTAACCTCCAAGATAACTGGGGCCCAGAAATGGAGGGAAATTCCATCCAAATGACCTCCCGCCCTCTATCTATAATCTGACTCCAAAGTATGATGGACAAAAATGAGCTTGAGAGAGAGCTACACAGACCTTGGACTAAATCATGCTAGTTGTGTGAGCTTGGATAAATCCTTGAACCTTCATCTTTAAAATGGAGATAAGGCAGCCTATTTTACAAGGCATTGTGAAGACAAAACTGCACAAAGCACCCAGCACACAGAACTGAGTACTCGACCAGAGCTTGGGCTATGGAGTTAAGGGATTTGAATCATGGCTTCCTGAGTCCTGCAACCTGGCCTCAGTTTTCACATCTGAATAATGGAGATAATAATAGTACAATTGCCTAAAATTGTCATGAGGAAGAGATAAAATTAAATGAGACTGAATGTGTTAACACATTTAACACAGGGCTTGGCACATGGTTATATAGGCAGCAAATATTTATAGTTACTCACGCTATTATTCCTTCCCTGCTTCCCTCTCTTTCTACTAGTCCCTTTTCTATTTTCGAGGATGAAGGCCCAGAATTCTGGCATCCAAATGATTTAATGCTCTACAACATAAAATCTTGGTCATGTGGGTTAGCATAGGACTGGCTCCAGGGCTAAAGAAACCCCAAAAGGAATAATGGCTCAAAAACAGTAGAGATTTTTGCCAAGGTAGGTGTTTCTTTTTGGTGGGCAATTTTCTCTCATTTAGAACTTCAGAGAACCTCATCTACCATTTGTGCTTCCTCCCTGTGTTGGGCCTCTTTACCACTTATTCCCAGCAGGCAGATAGGGACAATGTGAAAGAGGCACATCTGCTTCTTCAAAGTCTTGGTCAGATGTTGACACATGTTACCTATGCCCCCATTTTACTGGCTGGAATTAGTGTCGTGGAAAGGCAGTCCAGCTATGTGCCCAGGAAGGAGACCCATACCTTGGCAAAGAGCTGGCATTAACGCCACACATAATTTACCCCATTTCTAGGACAAATGGCAAACTTTCACTGATTTGTTGTTCTGAGGTATAGTGGTGCTTCCAGAAGGAAACACAAGATAAGAATGGTCTCCATGGCAACTTCCAGAATGGCTTGTCACTATCATGATACTTTGAGACTCTGTTACTTGGGCTTACAAAGACTGGGTTTGGCTTCATCATTCCTTTTATCCTAACTTGAAAAGAAAACCTCAGAGCCTTGATATCTTCTTACCTATTTCATGCACCCTCAGGAGCACCAGGGGATGATTTAGAAATTTGTCCTGAGACGGGGCACCTGGGTAGCTCAGTCGGTTAAGCCTCTGACTTCGGCTCAGGTCAGATCTCACGTTCTGGGTTCGAGCCCCACGTCAGGCTCTGTGCTGACAGCTAGCTCAGAGCCTGGAGCCTGCTTCCGGTTCTGTGTCTCCTTCTCTCTGCCCCTTCCCCTGTCATGGTCTGTCTCTCTCTGTATCAAAAATAAATAAAACATTAAAAAAAAGTAAAAAAAAAAAAAAGAAAGAAATTTGTCCTGAGAAGATGGGCCAGTACCAGCCAGAGAGCTGGAGGAGGCTTGGGGTTTGGGGGGACCAAGAGAGGAACAGGGAATGCTCGTTCCTGTCTGTGACAAAGTCAAGGTGAGAAGACAAGGGCCACCTGGAACCTGGTAGCACAGCCAGGGTTCAAATTCTAGGGAGAGATAGCATCAGAGAAGGAGGCAGACCAGGCATGAAGAGGAATAAAGCCAGCTAGGAATAAAGAGAAGCCAGCAATTGGGCTCATGTGGGGAATGAGGGATGGGTCAGTGTGGCAGGTGATTACTCAGGGTGCTGATAGCATCTGAGACCAGCATGGGTGTGGTGGTGGGCAGGTCAGCTCAGCTTTCAGGGCCCAGCAAGGGGACAGCCAGGAAGAAAATGGCTTCTCCCTCCAAAGCTCTCTTGATGAGAAATTCAAGGTAGGACCCAGAGCTTTGTAAGATTCTTGGTTCAATGTTTAGGGTTAACATCATTTTTTAGGTAGATTTTTGTCTGTTTCAGCTGCATCAAAGTAATGGTGGTTCTATAAACTCCAAGTACCCTTTTAGCTGCAGCAAGTATTTTTGCCACCTTCTGGGAGCCTTTCACCAGAAAGGCTAAAGCTGCCAAGAATGTGAGCACACATGCTGTGGTGGACCTCTCACATGCAGCCCGGCAGCCTTCTGTTTGGCTCCTACCTATGACCTGATCACTTTCAAAGTGTTTCCAGAATCCATTTGACTAGATATTTGGTTAGAGTGGACCTATGAAGGCATGGAAAATTGCCCCCACTCAAAGGCTAAATAGAAATGATTTGTTTGTTGAAACTGACTTAAGTGGGGAAAAGTCAAGGGTAGATTTGGTATACACCAAGTTGCAAATACCTGCAGAAAGGTTAAGAGTCATTGACATTATGAAGATTTCATAGTCTTCTAAACTCATAACCATGTGTTTGATAGTGTTAATAGGACTAATAGAGAATGTGTGCACACACATGTTTTAATACAATGACTTTCTGGTGTGTCAACCTAAAGTTTTCTTTGTCTCCTGTGACTACAAGCAAAGAGAAGCATCAAAACTAAAACATAGACCAGCCCTGGCAATAGTATAATCATTGCATTCAACCTGAACACACCTTAAAAATTAAACTGAAACAATAAGGAATATAGTTAAGAGCATAAGATAGATTGTATGTGTGCTTATGCCACAAATCATCTTTGAATTAGCTTCTGATACTTTTCCCATATTGTGATTTTCTAATTCCCCCCATGATTTCTCTACATAGAAAGGAGTCATCAGAACCACGTGACAGGTACCTTAAAATAGTTCAGTATTTTGGGATTACACCTGCCAAAGTGCCTCTGGTGGGAGGGCTGTGGCTAAAAGTTGATCCCGGTCATCAAACTCCACAAACCTGTTCTTCAGACATCAAAGGCATCCTTTTATACCTGTATTATACCTTTATACTTTTCACTATTTTCTAAACTAAATTAAAAACAATTATACGGGTTATAAACCCAAACCAATAGCACTGCACCCACAGTATTCCTACAGAGGCCGTGCAGGTGAGGGAAAGCTTGCGTTCGTTAACCAGCACTGGCTCTGAGACCACCTGCATCTCTCTCTTACTGATTCATGCTTTCATCTTCCTCCTGGGCCAAGGGGTTTTCATTCCTTCAAGACAGTTAGGAAAAAAGATGGGATTTTTTTTTTAAATTTCTCAATCTGAATCTGAAGATACAGTGGGATATTTTCCTTTCTCAATCTCATTATTAATATTTCCAGTGTAAATAGCCTATTCCCCAAATCAGAACTGAAATGGAGATTTTAGGCTCTCAATTTAATGGACTTGAATCATCATTATCAGCTTATATTTATTCTCTAGTTAGCACGAATACGGCCCTGTGCAATGGCTAGTGACGATCTCAGAAGTTCACTTGACTTCTACCACTCTCCCTACACTGCCATGAACCCCAAAGGGAAAACTAATTTTTAAGTCACTTTTTCCAAAGTTAATGGTGTATCCTGCTGCAAGATTTACTATGGTTTCCCCAATTCCCAAAGAAAAGTCAAAAGACTAAAGACTTGGTAATAAAGTTAAGACAGCATTCAATGCCATGTGCTAATGCTGAATATTAAAAAAAGAAACAAAAGATTTGTTGCCACCAAATATATGAAAATTATGTCAAAGATTTCACTTGAGCAGTTATAAGTTATAAGGACTTATACTATATAATAGTACAGCATTTTAAATTATGGTGAGCATGCTTTCATTTAAATTGTTCTTTTTTCTTCCTCTCTTTGTGTCTCCTCCTCCACCTCCTCATCCTCCTCCCCATCCATTCATGTCTACTTAATATATTAAGACATAAATATTATATATTTTGTTCCTTTTCATTCTTGTAACAGATATTGTTCACATAAAACCTAGTTGAATGAATAAATCAACTCTTTGCTGCTGCAATCTCTATAGCACATGAATTTCACTGTTGAAAATCTACAAACAGCATTTTATGTTTTTCCTACCCATCAACACTTGATTAGAAGTAATTTACTAGTACATATTTTTCCCTTTCTTTCATTGGCATAAGAGGTAACTTTTTAAGGCCATATTATGTTCTTTGTATTCCATGGGCTATACTCAGACATGTTAGGTAATGTATCCAAGGCCACTCACCACTGATCTTTCTCCTCCCTGAAGGAATTACAGTAACTAAGTCAAGGTAGGTGTCAGAAAGAGGAAAATGATCAGTTTGAGACTTTCAGAGGGAAATGTCATGCAAAATTTGTGTTTACATCTTGAAATTAAAAGTTGGCCCTTCGAGGGCCTCCTGGGTGGCTGAGTCAGTTAAGTGTCTTACTTCAGCTCAGGTCATGAACTCACTGCAAGTTTGAACGCCGCATAGGCTCTTTGCTGACAGTATGGAGCCTTCTTGGGATTCTCATTCTCTCTCTCTCTCTCTCTCTCTCTCCCTGCCCCTCCTCCACAAGCATGCTCTCTCTCAAAATAAATAAAGAAAAACTTAAAAGAGAAAGGGGGGGTGTGTTAAAAAGCACTTCTTTTTCCCTGTCAAAAGCCAGGGATTGGATTTAGTGATGTTTTGCAATCAGTGGCCGGGCCTAAGACTAGGAATTACAGCAGACTCTGGACTGGTGGTGTGGGTGCGGGGTGAGGCTGTACCCACCATCCCCGCCGCCTGCCCCCCACTCACTCAAAGGCTTATCAAGTCCCTTCTGGTTTGGCTGGTGAAGGATATTTCCTTTTGTACTGCAAACCTCTGTGACAAGTCCGTGAGCGCCCACTGGTCTGTAATTGAAACTTTCTTATGCTCTTACAGACATCTTAAGAACTTTATACTTATTGGCTTTTTATTATCAGCACCTTTGCTTATCTAGTTGCAGATATGACTTCTCATTTCAAATATAAGATGTGAGAGGAAATGAGGTAAATTACCTGTTTGAGATCAGAGAAGTTCTAACAAAACCGTGAGTAAGGAGTTTATGGGCATTCGTGGCTCAAACTGACAGGCGATAAAAACAGTCCCAGAATAATCTTCCTTTCCTCCTACAGCAAGTTCTTCAAAACTGCTTCTCACATCATAAGGCTGGGAATCTTGGGCCCAACGGGTGTGCATTTTGCCCTAGGGAAGTGAAATTGAGTGCAAAGAGCAAGGAGCATTGACATAGAGAGAAACAGGCAGAACATTTGCCTGCCTCTGAAGCACAGAGAGGGAATTCAGAGGGAAAAGGAGAGAAGGAATATAAGAAAGAATCAAAAACTGGCTATGATGACTTTTTAGGACACTATGGGTAGCAATGCTTTTGACTGTAAAGCCTCTAATACCTGAAATTAATGTAATTACTGTTTTTCGCTTAAATTTTCCTGATGTTCTATTTTTATCCTTTTACTTCCACCTTTTTGTATCCTTTTATTTTACATGTTCCTTTTAGATGACATTTATTTGAATTTTTTTTAGAAGTTTATGTATTTAATTTGAGAGTAGGGAGGAGAAGAGAGGGGGAGGGAGAGAGAGAATCCCTGGCACCTCCACACTGTCTCTGCAGATCCCGATGTGGGGCTCGAATTCACAAACCGTGATATCATGACTCAGTCAAAACCAAGAGTCAGACTCTTAACCGACTGAGCCACCCAGGTGCTTGCATGTAGTTAGATATTTAAAAATCCAGTCTGACTATATTTGTCTTTTTCCAGGAGCACTTTTAGCTCCGTTACTTTTAATATAATTAGTGTATTTTATTTTTACCATCTAGTTTGTCCCCCCTTCTTCTATGTTTCTTTTTAAAAATCTCTTCTTCCCCCTCTTTTAAGATTTACTTCTTTTTAACTATTATATTTTCCTTTTACTTGTTTGGAATTTACTCATTTTTCTCGTTTTCAATATTTACTCTTAAAAATATTCACATTTACCTTGTCAAATACCCATATTAACTTTTTGGTTACTACAATAACTTCAAATACTTGCATTTCATTTACCTCTACCCTATCATTATTCGTTTATATTTTAATTAATTTTCAACCCCTCAGGTCATTTTTTAATTTAATCGCTGTTTGTTAGGATTTGTCCACATATATACTCCTTTCTACCTCATTACTCCATCCTTCATCTCAGGCTGAAGGCTGTCCTGCCTGATGTGGATTCATCAGAATTTCCTTTGGTAAGGAGCCTCTAGAGCAACCTCTCCATTTTTGCTTGCCTGAAACTATATTTAATTCTTAATCTCTTCTTAAAAGATGTTTTTTGATGATAGGATTCTAGGTACACAGCTTTCCCACTCAGTGCAGGGAAGATTTTCTCATCAATCATTCCCCATTGTTGCTCTTGAGAAGTTACCTGTCACTCTAACTATTCCTTTGATGATAATTTGTCTTGGTCTCTGTGACTTTTAATGCTTTCTCTTCTTATTTGGTGTTAGACAGTTTCACTATGATGTATCTGGGTATAGATTCTTCTCTATGTGTCTTAATTTGCTAGAATTTTTAATTTTGTGGACTAATATTTTTTTTTATCATTTCTGGGAGACTCTAAGCATCCCATTCGATAACTTTGTCCCATTTTCTTGTTTTCATAGAACTATCACCATCTGAAAATATTTTTTGCTGTTTGTTATCTGTCTTCTTTTGGTGAACAACAACAAAAAGACAACAACTCTTTGAGAGCAGGGACTTTGTTTCTTCCTCCACGTCTAAATCTTCAGAACCCAGCCCAATGTATGGCATACAGTAGGCACTTAATAAATATTTATTTAATGAATGAACAAAGTAATGAATAGTTGAATAGACATACGAAAGTTATATGCTAGATGATGGTAAAGTTACACCTGTAACCATATTATTGACCCACAAAATGATTCATTTATATATACTTTAATTCAGTAAACAACTACTGAGTTCCATTATAAAGAAAACTCCAAACTTGTGAAATGATAAATTCTTTTTTAAATCTTAGTCTTTAATAGTGGGAGTACCTTACTCTTGCAGGTTCGTATATGTGATTGGCCTTATAGATAGAAGTTTACTGGAAATGCTGGATTTGGCTTTCTCGAAAGTAGATCTTTGGGACCAAATTTTCCATTACCACAGTGCAACAGGATCACAGTGAATCCTATCTAAGTAAACATATGTGTTTGATATCAATGAACCTGAGGTGTTCTATCTGGTGGATTCTTTTGTATGCTCATGCGTTCTGCCTCGTGGTAATCAGAGCATATATTTAATAAATTTGTAATTGATCTGATCTAGGTCCTACTTTAAAGACTCTCATTAATAGATTTAGGAGGTAAGCAGGAGGAAAATTAATCCATCATTACCCGTCACCAGACCAGACAACCATGACGATATCATTTCACTGCCCATGGTCCTCTTAAGTTCATAATCAAGTTAGAATTAAATGAGACACTCAGTATCATCTAGTTATATTTTCACAACTTTACCAGGAAGTAATTTTGACCAAGAAGTTTTAGTCTTAAAAATGGACAGATTTTCCTATTAGTTCATATTTGTAGAGATGACATTTTGAGAATACTAATACAATTCATTATCTATTCCTATTCATCAGTGTAAAGACAGTGAGCTTTTTTATGGGACTATTTTTCAGTATATGCAATTGTGCCTTTAAATAGTGGCTCTTAAAGTTCCAAGGAGAGAATATATTTTTAATTTATTAGAATATGAGCCTTCTGAAAATTCTCCAGTTGGTTTCTGTTGATATTGAAAAATAAAATCTGATGAGTCAGTGGTTCCCATTGTGATTATTATGCCAGTTTTAGAAATAAGTAAATCTTCCACAGACCTCCATGTGTCCTTTCTTCTTAAATTACCTTACTAGGGTAATTTCATGAAGTACATATACCTGCTGTATTTCTCTGCTATATAAGTAATAATGCACACACACTCTTTGTCAGGATTGTGAGATGAATAATACTAATATGTCCTCAAAATAGGATGGGTTTTTATTCTGTACATAAGGGAAATAAGTTTATATGTAAGTTTTAAAAATCAGATCTTCTTTCTGCTCAAAATCAAGGATATTGCCTCGAATACATAGTCTTAACTAGTTATACACAATTTTATTTTGTCAATTCATTCAAAAAGTATTTATTGAGCATATTTAAATATGCCAGGCTTTGTTCTAGGTGGTAGGGATATATCAAGAACAAAGAGACAAAGATTCTTGACTCATGGAAAACTGTGTTCTATTGGCAATAAACATAAAAAGTAAGTAATATATAGTATATTTGATAATGAAAACTGATATGGGAAAGAAAGAGAAAACAGGGTAAGGGGGATGTGGTGAAGTTTTAAGTGGAATAAAATCATGAGAAGATAACATCTGAGCAAAGATCTGAAGGAGGTGAGGGAAAGAGTCTTTTGTATTTTTGCTGGAAGAGCATATGCAAGGGCCCTGTGGTCTCAGGAAGGTACCTGGCAAGTTCAAAAGAAGAGAGAAGAGATCTGTGTGGCTGGTGATGAGGTCCGGAAGGTAACAGCAGGAGGGTCAGGGCGGGGGGCAGTCCGTGTCTAGCCAGATAGGTCCTTGTAGGGACTGTGGCTTTTACTCAGAGTGAAGTGGAGAGCTGTTTCTGGTTTTTTAACCAACACTGTGATTTGGTCTGACCTACTTTTTAACAGAATATCTATGACTGGTGGGCTGAGAATAGACTGTAGCGGGACCCAGACTGAACTAGGAGGCTGTTTAGGAATCCAGGCAATTACAAATGATATTGGAATATCTAAGTTTTGTAATCTAGTTCACATAAATTTAACTTCCTCAGAAAGGATTTATATCTAGTTGCCTATGTCTGAAAGTAGAAACATGTGACAAGAAACACTCAGGCACAATTGATACCAGACACATAAATCAGATTGCATAGCTACCAACTGAGTTTTAAGCCTCCGAAACACACTGAACTGTATTTTATATCTGGACTGTGCACAAAAATAAAAAATCCTAACCGCAGAGACATGTTTTCATTATGCTTTTGTAAAAAACAAAGGTGGAGTTTTCATCTTTCCTTTTGCCTTTCTCCCTTCCCTCTCTTCTCCTCTCTTTTCAATCTATAACAATCACATGCTGAAAACACTGTAGGTAAAGTTATGAGGTTTAGGACTTCTAGGTGCCAGGAGTACCACCTGTTACCTGACTTCCCTGCCAAAGTCCAGTAAAAGAGTGGCTGGTCTTCTATTGGCCATTAGAAACATTCTAGAATGTACTTCTTTTTTTTTTTTTTTAATTCTTTGTATGTTTATTTTTGAGACAGAGAAAGAGAGGGGGGGTGCAGAGAGGCAGAGAGAGAGAAGACACAGAATCTGAAGCAGGCTCCAGGCTCTGATCTGTCAGCACAGAGCCTGACACAGGGCTTGAACTGATGGACCATGAGATCATGGCCTGAGCCCAAGTCAGAAGCTTAACTGACTGAGCCACCTAGGTGCCCCTAGAATGTGCTTCTTAATAAACAAAACCCTTATCTACAGTAAAGATGTAGGTATATCATCCAAAATCTGTTCAATAATTTAAAAAAATCTTCATATATTTATATATCAAGAAAAGAAATCTAAAGAGTTTTTAACATGTACCTAAAGAGGTAGCTTCAAAAGTTAGCAAAACTTCTTATGATCTGGGCAGCCAGCCAACCTTCGGTTTCTCAGCCCCTCAGCTCTGAAAGTCAGCTCCCCTGTACTCTGGCCTCAGTGCCTCTGCATATGCTTTCTCTATTCTTGGAGACTTCCCCTTCAGCCCTGCTTAGACAGGCGCACTCTTTTTTCTTTTATGTTGAAGGTATACAGTATAATGACTTTACTTACATACGTGATTGCCACCGTTACTCAAGTTAACATCCATCGTTTCATATAGATACAAAAAATACAGTAAATGAAAAAGGCATAAAAGATTTTTCCTTGTGATGAGAACTCTTAGGATTTACTCTTTTCGTGCCTTTCAAACATACCATAAAGCTGTGTTAACTATGATCATCATGTTGTACATTACATCCCTAATACCTGTTTCTCTTATAACTGAAAGTCTGTACCTTTTGACCATATTTATTCAGTCCCTGTCCCTGGTAACCACAAATCTGGTCTCTTTTTCTATGAGATTCTTTTCTTTTTTTCTATTTTTTTTAAGAAGCCGTATAAAGTGAAAAAATAATAGTACTTGGTTTTTTTGACTTATTTCACTTAGCACAATGCCCTCAAAATCCATCACTGCTGTAGCAAATGGCAGGATTTCTTTTTTGTTGGCTGGTTAGTATTCTCATATATATAATACAACTTCTTTATTCATTTATCAGTTGATGGACATTCAGGTGTTTCATGTCTTGGCTGTTAAAAATAATGCTGGCATGAACTTGAAGGTACAGGTATCTCTTTGACTTTTTTTTTTTTTTTTATCTGTGGATATGTTTCCAGAAGTGGAATTTTTGGATCAGGTAGTTCTATTTTTAATTTAAGACATTTTGTAATGTTTATTTATTTTTGAGGGAGAAACAGTGTGAGTGGGGGAAGGACAAAGACAGGGGAGAGACAGAGGATCCAAAATGAGCTTTGTGCTGGCAACAGAGAGCCTGATACAGGGCTCGAACTCATAAACCATGAGATTATGACCTGAGCTGAAGTTGAATGCTTAACTGACTGAGTCAGCCAGGTGCCCCTCTATTTTTAATTTTTTTTTTTTTTTTAAAGAAAGCTCCATACTGTTTTTCACAGTGGCTGTACCAATTTGCAATCCTACCAACAGTGGAAGAGGGTCCCTTTTCTTCAGATCCTTGCCAGGATATGTTATCTCTTCTCTTTTTATGATAGCTATTATTTCTTTTTTTTTTTTAATGTTCATTTGTTTTTTGAGAGAGGGAGAGAGAGAGGAAAAGGAAGAAAGAGAGAGAGAAGCAGAGAGAGAGAGGGACAGAGGATCTGAAGCAGGCTCTGTGCTTAACAACTTAGCCACCCAGGCACCCCTCTTACTGTAGTTTTGATTTACATTTCTCTGATGAGCACTTAATAATGTACAGAATCATTGAATTACTACATTGCATACCCGAAATTAATAGAACACTATATGTTAACTATACTGGAATTAAAATGAAAAGCTGAGTTAAAAATTTACCATTGGCTAAACAGTAATAAAAAAATAAATTTGAAAGCGTATGGATTATCAGAGGAAAAGAAATGATCAACAAGATGAAAAAACATACTGCAGAATTGAAAACATCGCAAGCCATATGTTTGATAAGTTGTTGATATCATAAAGATAGAAACAATTTATACAATTCAATAGCTAAGAAAAAAAAACAAATAATGGAATTAAAAAATAAGCAAAAGTCCTAAATAGACATCTTCCCAAAGAAGATATGTGAACAACTGGCAGGTCGATAAAGAGGTGCTTGACATTACTAATCATCAGGGAAATAGCTTACTCTTGTCTATATGTCAGAGCTCATAGTAGGGAGTACTTCCTCCAGAAGACTTCCCTGACACATCAAAATGAGCCTGTTCCTTTTGACCAATAGAATGTGTGTGTTTACCTCTTCTCATTGCCTGAGATAATGGCATTGCAACCAGCCTTGACCAGATGCAGAATGTCCTCCGGGTTAACTGTTCACTCTGTTGATGAAATCATAAACTGGAAGTAAATCCTAATAACATCAGCCAATGTGGAAAACAAGCAGGTCCCTAGAGTAACCAGCTGTACTGATGGCAGATTCTAAAGTGTGAATGAAAGGAACAGAGGACTCAGGGCAACACCTCTCCCACTGGAAGACTCTCTTTGCCACCTGTTTTTGTTTAATGTGTCAAAACACTTTCTTTTTAATTACATCCTTTGTCCTTCTTCACTCTGAATTCCTAGCCCTTAGGAATTAGGGATTTGGAATAAGAATCCAGGCCTGGCATATTCAAGGAGCATCAGTAGCAGGATGACCGGACTGCAATGATTCATGAATGAGATGAGAAGCCATTAGAGGCTTTTTCATAGGGGAGTAACCTGATATAATTCATGTTTTTGAAGGGTGTTTCCAGTAGCATGTGGCAGATAGATAGCTATGGGGGTACAAAGACATAGAGATAGGAAGATATTGCCAAAGTTCAGGTGAGAGATGGTGGTGATTTAACCAAGGGTGGAAAGGATAGAAATGGGAAGAGATGGCTGGATTCTGGGTTGGAAGTGGGGTGGAAAATAAAGGAGTTAAGGATGAGTAAGAATTTCGACTTGAACAATTGGAAGGAATGAGGTTGCCTGTTTCTTAGCTGGGAGAGGCTATGGGAAAATGGAGACAGCTAAATATGGAGAAAATCAATTCATATAATCTGAAATTTAAATTTGGACATGTAAAGCTAAAACCTCCAATGGGATTATTAAGTAGATTTGGGAAAGAGAAATCTAGAGATCAGAGGAGAGATCAACACAGGAGATATAAATTTGGTTTACCAATTTATAGATGGTATTTAAAATCTTAAGAGTGGATGGGAGGTGCACCTGGGTGGTTCAGTCAGTTAGGGTCCAGCTCTTGGTTTCAGCTCAGGTCATGATGTCAAGATTTGTGAGTTCAAGCCCCACATCAAGCTCTGCAGTATCAGTGCAGAGTCTGCCTAGAATTCTCTCTCTGCCCCTCCCCTACTCCTGCTCTCTTTCTCTTTCAAAATAAATAAAGAAACTTAAAAAAAAAAAAAAGAGTGGATAAGAACATGCAGGGAGTGAAGGTAGAGAGAGAAGAGATCTAAGGACAGGACCTGGGCCCCCCGGCACTTGGCAGGTTATATGATGAGGAGGATGCTGCAAAGGAGACTGAGAAGTAGTAGCCAGAGAATTAAGAGGAAGTGGTTACTGGAAGCTGAGTGAAGACATGTTTCAAGGAGGCCGTGGTCATCTAGGTTCAGGGCTGCTTATTGCCTGCGAGGTGAAGAGTGGCCATTGGGTTTGACAACATGGAAGTAATTGGTGACCTTGACAAAAGCCGTGTGTATGTGCACACGTAATACAGACACACACACACAGAGTAAAATATATGGAGAAAATCTTAACAAGTGATGAAATGGGGTGAAGGGAACATAGGAAATATTTGTATTATTACTGCATTTTTTCTGTATGTTTAAAATTACTTTAAAATAAAAAGCATAAAAAAGAGATACTGGTGATAAAGAAAGTGAAGGCAGAGCACAACAGCAATACTTTTGAAAATGAGGTCATTGAGATGGAATAATAGAGTGATATGTGTGATTAAAGAGGGTTTTTTAAGATGGGAGAGATGTATGTATGTATGTATGTATGTATGTATGTGTATTGTATGCTAATGGGAAAGATCTAGTGAACAGGGCAGTATTTATGATGCCAAAGAGAAAGGAGTGGCTAGAGGCATGCCTGTGATCTTTTGAACTAGAAGAGGGCTCCTACTAATTTCTTTCCCATCCAATACAAGAATCTATCCTTCAACATTCTAAAGGGCATCTGGCCATTCACACTACTTGGATGCTCCAGGGAGTAAAAGCTTTGTACCTCTCTCGTATGTTTCCCAATGGCCTGGTAGTAAATTCAAGAAGCTTTATTATTTTTTCATATTATTTATTTAGCTTTTTTCTTTTTTTTTTTTTTTTTAGAGAGAGAGCATGCAAACCAGGGAGAGGCACAGAGGGAGAGGGAGAAAGAAACTTAAGCAGATTCCATGTTCAGTGTGGAGCCCAGTGCAGGTCTCCATCCTATGACCCTGGGATTGTGGCCTGAGCTGAAATCAAGGGTTGGCCACTCAACTGGCTGAGCCCCTCAGGTGCCCAGTGTTACTTTTTAATGTATTTTTATTTATTTGGAGAGAGAGAGAGTGCACACATGCATGCACGCACGTGAGCGGGAGAGGGGCAGACAGAGAGAGAAAGGGAGGGAGAAAGAATCCCAAACAGTCTTCACGCTTAGTGTGGAGCCCACATGGGGCTTGAGCTCAGGAACCAGGGAACTGAAACCAAGAGGTGGACACTGAACCAACCGAGCCACCCAGGTGCCCCAAGCTATGTTACTTTTAAAATGAAAGTAATGCAAACCGTCAAATCTAAGTACCTTATAATCATGCAATGTTGTGAATCTCCCAATTTTTCTTTCTATCCTACCCTTCAGAGATTGTCACTGTTTGCAGTTTGATGGGTAGCTTCCGTAGCTTTGACTAGATGTGTAAATAGACACACACACACAGCACAACAGCCTTTAAAATCATTTTATGCGTAATTTGCCCAGCTTGCTCCCACCCTCAGTTAATAGACCATGAATGGCCCTGCAAACCAATACATAAAGATTGTACTTTTTAACAGCTACATAGCGCTCCATTACACAAAGGTAACATTATTTATATATATGTATCCCTTCCTTAAATAATGCTGCAGAGAACATTCTTGTATTTTCTCATACTTGTGCTAGTATTTCCACTTCATTATATTTTGAAAGGCTTATTCTAGAACTATAATTGGTAGGCTTTCCTTCATTATCTTACATGAAATCTGTCTGCCTGTGACTTTTTCTACAGTAGCGGCTCCGTTGATGTGGTTTCCTGCTTCACTATGAGCACCAGTCTAGGCTTATAAAAAACCTGTGAATACAATTTCATTATATACATATTTGTCTCTTTCACTGTTAAACTTTAACTCACATGTTTCCTTGCTTTATCTTTGAAGGAAGTAGGACACAATTAAAACCAGAGTTAACTTTGTCAATAACAGAATTTTTGAAAGGTAGGCTTTTATAGGGGCTGTGGTTCTGTGGATCTTTTCATGTTGCTTCAATTCTGTTTCTCGGCCTGAGAGATTCCAACCACCTCTGTGCGTTCTGTGGTATGACACGGCCAACTGTCAGCTTGTCACTGAGCAGCTTAGGGAGACAGTTTAGAGGAGTTTTGCCAGTAAAAGTCAAGAGTAAAGTTTCCATAGATGAGTAAGCTCTGCCTTTTTGAAACTGGAGTGAATCATCGGGAATAGTTTCTATCACACGAAATTGGAAGGAATGAGAAAAGAAAATGGTAAATCAATGAGATAGACAGCTGCCTACAGGAAGTAGACTTTATTGTTCTTTTTCTCCCAGTTTTTAAAAATTAATGTGATTTTCTTTATTTTATTTAAAAAATATTCTTGAATCTCTTTATCATTTCTGCTTTTTAAAAAGTTTTACTTATTTATTTTGAGAGAGAGAGAGAGCGAGCGAGCACACAAGCATGAGCCAGGGAGGGAGAGAGAGAAACCCAAGCAGGCCCCACACTGAGAATGTACAGCTGGATATGGGGCTTGAACTCACAAACTATGAGGTTATGACCTGAGCCAACATCAAGATTCAGATCTCAATTGACTGAGCCACTCTGGCACCCCTATCATATCCATTTAAAAAATATTTATTCTTTTTGGCTATTGTTTTAATTTTTTTTTTTATCCTGGTAAGAACACTCAACATGAGATGGACCCACTTGACATATCGTTAAGTGTACAATACAGCGCTGTTAACTACAGGCAGCATGTTATACAGCACGTCTCTAGAACCTTCTTGTCTTGCATAACAGGAACACCATGCCATGTCCTCCTCCTAGCCCCTGGTAACTGCCATCCTCTGCTTCATGACGTTGACTGTTTTAGTTACCTCAGATTAGTGCAGTCATGAGGATTTGTCCTTCTGTGACTGGCCTATTGCACTTAGCACTCCTATGCCCACTGCAGCGCTACGCACGATAGCCGAAAGGCCACCGAAGCATGAGTGGATTAAGAAAATATGGCGTGTGTACAGAGTAGAATGTTATTCAGCCTCCCCAAAAGAAGGACATTCTCCCACATGTGACAACATGAATCAACCTGGAGGACCTTCTAATAAGCAAAATAAGCCTACCTTACTTGTACTTAAAGAACTCATGGGTCCATAAATATTACTTCTTTAATCTCCATAGCATATCCAGAGACACACAGAAGAACCAATATTGTGAATCCTCTGGTGAAAGACATGCTCTGAGAGGGCAATAAGTTATTGGTTCTTTTTGTGCTTTTAATTCCTGGTAGAGGACATCAGTCTACAGAATGCCATTGTCTCTCAGTAGCTATGATCTCTTTGACAGGTTATAAAACTAGGAGGACAGGGGTCCTGGGTGGCTCAGTCGGTTGAGTCTCCAGCTCGTGACCTCAGCTCAGGTCATGATCTCATGGTTTGTGAGATAGAGCTCCCACGTCAGCCTCTGTGTTGACAGTGAGGAGCCTGCTTGGGATCTTCTCTTCCTCTCTCTCTGCCCCTCTTCTGCTCGCTCCCTCTCTCTCTCTCTCTCTCTCTCAAAATACATAAACATTAATAATAATAATAAATCTAAGAGGACGGTACAGAGGCATAGGTCCTATAATTCACATCTCAAATATAAGTGTCCCGCTGCCTCCAGAATGTCTGCCTGGGGGGAGCAGCTAAGGGCCAGGGTGGCTGGGGCCTGATCCACAAGAGTGTGGACATAGCAGGTAGACTGGGTGTCATTGGTGCCAGGAGATGATGGGTTAAAGCATTGGGGCAATTCTCCTTTTGGTCTGTTCTCTGAGGCACCACACACATTAACAGTTGTCACCAAACCTACTGATAGGAAATACATCAGCCTACGGAAAGACCTGGCTAAAAGTCATATTGATATCTTCTTTTTGATATAATTAAATATGTCACACAGAGTCCAAATCAGTTTCCCTTTCCCCAGAATCCTATGGTGATGAAATAAAGTAAACGTCATCTTCACCAGCCTTCACACTTAAAAGTGTGAGTCAAGACACATTCATTGTGACGGCTGGAGCTGCTATCTTCTGCGTGTGTATAAAGCTGCCTACCGTACTTTTCTGTTCATGTTAAATACGTACCAGACTCTCACTATGCATTTCCTCTTGGTGTTCCTAAAGTTGGTGAATACTGAGGCTAGTTAACTCTAACTAGAATCTTCCCATTGGCTACATGCCCAAGGATGCATGGCGTATATAGTTTAGGATATTTGGAATTTTAAGGTTTAGACCTCATGAGTATTATTTTTGCTTTCTTATTCCTTTTTCTTTATGGCCCTTATCCCAGGGGATTTCATTAAGGGGGGTAGTTATCTGTTCCTGTGAGATGGAAGGGTCCTGGGGTGGTCTGGGAACAATCACTGGTTCAAACACATTCATTGAACACTTTCTATGCACCAGGCACTGGGTTAGATGCTAGGGATCAGTCAATGCCCGGTGTGTAATAGATGGCCAGAACATGGCAGGGAATTAGAACTAGTCTTAATGAAATAAAGTTAAGATGAGAGGAAGCCTTTAGAGGCATAAACTGGGGAAACACACAGGGCCACTCTGTGAAAGGACGTTAGAGCCTAGCTAAGAGCTTCGGCTGGAGCCTATCCGTCAGTGATTCCCAAAGGGGCTCTCCATCAGGTCTATCAGCGTCACCTAGGAACGTGTTAAAAAAGCAAGTTTTTGGGGCACCTGGGTAGCCCAGTCTGTTTAGCACCCGACTCTTTATTTGGGCTTAGGTCATGATCTCATGGTTCATGGGACCAAGTGCCACATCCGGGCTCCATGCTGACCGCATGGAACCTGCTTGGAATTCTGTCTCTCTCTCCCTCTCTGCCCCTTCCTCACTGTGCACACACACACTCTCTCTCAAAATAAACAAACATTTAAAAAATGCAAGTTCTCGGGGTGCCTGGGTGGCTCAGTCAGTTAAGCACTGGACTTCGGCTCAGGTCATGATCTCGTGGTTTGTGGGTTCCAGCCTGGCATCGAGGTCTCTTATGTCAGTGCAGAGTCCAGTTTGGATCCTTGGTCTCCTTCTGTATCTGCCCCTCCCCCATTTGCATGCTCATTCTCTCTCTTAATAAATAAACAAACATTTAAAAAATCCAAGTTCAGGGTGCCTGGGTGACTCAGTCAGTCAGACCTGGCTTCAGCTCAGGTCATGATCTCATGGTTCGTGGGTTCAAGCCCCGCATCAGGCTCTGTGCTGACAGCTAGCTCAGAGCCCGCAGCCTGCTTTGGATTGTGTATCTCCCTCTCTCTCTGACCGTCCCCTGCTCGCACTGTCTCTCTCTGTCTCTCAAAAATTAAAAAAAAAAAAAACAGTAAAAAAAAAAAAAGTCCAAGTTCTTGAGCCCTACCTAGACCTAATGAGTCAGTAATGCTTAGTGTAGAGGCCAGTAATCCTCGTTTTCACAACTCTACAGATATGTTTAATGTATGCCAGTTTAAGAGCCATTGCTCCGATGACAGAAAACCCTGGAGGGGTTTATTTTAAAAACCTAGTTTTATGGTGATAGAACTCACATACCATACAAGTCACCTGTTTAAAGTAACCAAGTCAGGGGTGCCTGGGTGGCTTAATTGGTTAAATGGCCGACTTCCACTCAGGTCATGATCTCACGGTTCATGGGTTCAAGCCCCACATCAGGCTCTGTGCTGACAGCTAGCTCAGAGCCTGGAGCCTGCTTCAGATTCTGTGTCTCCCTCTCTCTCTGACCCTTTCTGCTCACACTCTGTGTGTCTCTGTCTCTCAAAAATAAATAAACGTTAAAAACTTTTAAAAATAAACAAGTCAATGAAGTTTAGTGTTTTCAGAGATCTGTGCAACTATGAACACAACCTAAGTTTAGGACATTGCCATCATCCCCAAAAGAAACCCTCTGACCCAGAAGAGTCACTCCCCTTCCCCTTCCCACTCAACCTCTATCCCTGGGAACCACTAGTCTACCTTCTGTCTCCATGGATTTGGCAATTCTGGACATTTCTTATAACCAGAATCGCACAATATGTAGTCTTTTGTGGCTGGTTTCTTTCACTTAGCATCATTTCTTCAAGGGTCACCCATGTTGATGGGGATTAAGGAGGGCACTTGCCCTGATGAGCACTGGATATTGTAAGGGTTGAATCAATAAATTGTACACCTGAAAACTAATACTGCAGTGTAGGTAACTAACCAAAAGTTAAATAAAAACTTAAAAAAAAATAAAGGTGATCCATGTTGTATTAAAACTTTGTGTGGCCAAATAATATTCCACTGTGAGATATGCCACATTTTGTTTGTACATTTGTCCACTGATGAACAATGGGTTGTTTCCACTTTTTGGCTGCCATAAATAATATTGTTATGAACCCCTATGTGTACGTTTTGTGTGGACACATGATTTTATTTGTCTTGAGTATATACCTTGTCCTTTTTAAGGACAGGAGTGACCTGGCCAGCTGAATGTTCTGGTGTGTGACAGCTTGGGCCTGTGCTTCTCATTCCTCTGCCTCACCATTCCCACATCCAGAACACTCCATCTTCAGCTGTACTCATTGTTCCCTTTTTAGATGGTGGTGTGGGGGTGAGAGGTGGGCTGTGCAGTTGGAAATATCTTCTCCCTTGCATGCTAGCATCTTTCTCTGGCCCCACAATTGAGAAAGTTTGGTATAGCTGAAGTAAAGGCATGAATTAAACTATTGTAACCATTTAGCCTCTAGATGATATGAATCTGAACCAGGGCAGGTTTAAATTTTTTTTAATGTTTATTTATCATTAGAAAGAGAAATGATTGGGGGGAAGGGGTAGAGAGAGAGGGAGACACAGAATCTGAAGCAGGCTCCAGGCTCTGAGCTGTCAGCACAGAACCCAACATGGGACTCAAACTCACAAGCCCCAAGATTATGACCTGAGTCAAAGTTAGGCTCTCAACCAGCGGAGCCACCCAGGTACCCTGAACCGAGGCAGGTTTAAAAAAGATGGATTTGTTCATTCTGAACCATTATCCTTGAAGTAGCTCATAATCTTCTACAGTCTCCAACTGTACTGTAAAGGCAATGCGCTATATTGAACAACCTTCCCTTTGGTGTGTGAAATATTATTTTTCAACATTGCTTCCTCTCCTGAAGGAAGAAAGTCTACAGAACAGCACAGTTTCTCAAACTTTTTCTGCAAGCCCAGAGCCACCCTAAGCACTGCTCATGCCTCCTCATTTTAATATTAGGATTTTTGCTTTGTGACATTTGAAGTACAAATGAATTCTGAGACAAATAATTTTTTGGTAATTCAATGCAAAATGACATGTGTTGTGGTCTGATCTGCTAAAAGTGGGAGAAATGAGAACATCGGTGTCTGTGTTAGTTTCCTGGAGCTGTTGTAGCAAATTATCACATTTGTGGCTTAATACAACCCCAACTTACTCTGCAGCTCTGGAGCCCAGAAGTCTAAAATGAAACTTACAGGGCAGAAACCCAATGTTGACAGGGAGTCGAGATGATAATCTATTTCCTTGCTCTTCCAGGGTCTAGAGCCACAGCCCTGCATTCGTTCCTTGGCTCATGGCCCCTTTGTGTGCCTTCAAAGCCAGGGGTATGCATTTTTTCTCTGACTCCGCTTTGTACTGTTTCTATCACATGATCTCCTCTGTCAAGTCTCCCTTTACCTCCCTCTTATTAGCGTATTTATTTTTAAATGTTCATTTATGTATTTTGAGAGAGAGAGAGAGAGAGA
>NC_043701.1:83511407-83532201 GCF_006229205.1 Suricata suricatta | reverse complement strand
TTTTCCATATTGATCCCCCAAAGCTCATGGAATTTGCCTTCTATTAACCCGAGAGGCACCTAGTTATGTGTGTGTGTGCGTGAGCTGGGGCGGGGGGGGGGGGGTTGTGAACGTAACTAAGACCGAGTGTAGGGTGTATGGTGTCTACACAGCTTCTACCAAAAAGGTGGTGGGCCTCCACATCCATCCATCTGGCTCAGTTTGATATGTGGGGCCCTGAAATGGGTACCTCAGAAGGTAGAAAGACAAATAAGATGAAGTACCTCTACTTTGGGAATTTAAGTAGGACAGAAAGGTGTGCACACGCAAAGCTGCTAGGAGACATGTGTCACAGGAGAGGTGTGGTTGGGGTGAGAGTGAGTCAGGGAAGACTCCTTGGACACGTTTGGTGGGCCAGGACTGGCCCACAGATGGAATGAGGGTATTTAGAGAGGACACAGAAGCGCAGGACAGGAAGAGAATCCCAAGCCTGGAGTCAAAGAGGCAAAGGCAGGAACCAAAGCAGGCTTGGCCGAGTAGAATTTCTGTATTTGATGGATTTGCTTCTGTAAAGGCTATCAGATGGAAAGTTCTGGAAAACAGGTATAAACTTAGGACAGAGCAGAGAGACTGGGGTGAGACTGTGGATTATAAAAGTGGAGATTATCCTCACAGGGTCACCATGAATGCCAGGGAAGTGGGTAATATTGCAAAGCAAAAGTAAGAACCATAGCAGACGTCTACCTCAAGGGCACAGAGAGCACCAAAAGAGATACTGGGAAAGTAAAAACAAAAACAAAAACAAAAACAAAAAACCTGTCAATGGCAGAGGGAAACCAGGAGGCTGCACTGTGCAGATGGCCAGCAAGGGGAGCATTCCAGAGTCCCCTGTCTCTAGCAGAGGCAACTGCCATAAGACTGACCCTCGTCTCTTTGTATCTATCATTTGTGCTGCAAGTATATCCAGATGCCACACGAGATTTTCATGAAGTTTGGCAGGTTTTACAGAAGGCTACTTCGGCAGATAAGTACAATGTGTACAATTGAGATGAGCTGGCAAAACCCCTTAGAGCCACGAAGGTCTTTGCACTATGACTTATCAGTGTATTCAGTTCTGAGAACAATTTTATTATTGGAAGATAGGACCAAATTCTGCAGTCAGATAGAAAATTGTAACAGGGAGCACATATGTCCACAAAGCAATCAAAGAGTCCACTTTATTGGCTTGACTGTTGAGATCATTTGTGAATATTCAGGTGCTAATTGTTTGACTCTGTTAACATCTATCTGCTGGCAGATACAAACAGAAAAATGGAAGCAGGGAGTAAAAGTTTAAGAGTAATAATTGGAGGGAAATATGTCCAAGTTGAGCACATTTGGCTATGACTGTTGTGAAGTGAGCAAAGTCAATTTAGACATTTAAATTGTCAAGACTTTTTTTGATGACCATCAGTACCCTCTGAAGATTAGAAGTCGGTAGGAGTTACTTATTTCCTCCTAGACAGCCTTGCTGTCGGGTGGCATGTTTTAAGGAAAACAAGTTTCAGATAGAATTCTACTTGATGTTCAGCTACTTAGTGATAAGAAGGCAGAAAAACATGCATTAAAGCATGGTCCAAGTTCCAATTTTGTTTGTTTTTTAAGCACTTTGACAAGCACTTTGCATAAAATGATTTCTCTGAGATAAATACAACCATATTCTCATGATTGGACCACTTAACCTTTTAAATCAGTGAAGGGACTCTTCACTATGGGATGAGGGTAGACGGCACCTGTTCTGAATGAGTTCTAGAATTAGGGTGCTCCACCAAAGCATTTGGCTGATTCTTTTACCCCATTCATGCAAGGGGTAAAGTACTTGCACAACATTCCTAGCTCTGACAGGTGTTGAAAACCTCTTCTTTCTCCCAAGGATAAATTGTTTCTATTAACTCTCTGGAACAGATTCAGAAAGTAAGTGTTAAAGCACCTGTCTTTGAAGTATGGACCTCTGATTATGGTATTTCAAATGTTCCCTAGCACCCCTAGAGTATAAACTAAATTGCATATACATATATTCATGATACTGTCTAAACTAAAATATATTAGGGTAAATTACAGAAAATATAACGATGATCTTACTTTTTGCATGACTCGGGGAAAAGCCAGTGTGGTAGGCTGAATAATGGCTCCCAAAGATGTTCATGTCCTAATCCCTAGGGTCTGGACTATTACCTTCTGTGGCAGAAGAAACTTTGCACATGTGATTAAGTTAAGCATTCTGACAGGGCGGGTGGGGCGTGATCCTGGATTATCCGGGTGCACCCTCAGTGTGATCAAGAGTGTCCTTACGAAGGGGCCAGAAGGAGGAGAGACTACAGAGAGGGGATGTGATGATGGACACAGGGATGGAGTGGAGGCAGATGGAGGAAGGGGCCACAAGCCAAAGAATACAGTTGACCGCTAGAACTTTTTAGTCAAGTAAACAGATGCTCCCCTCAGAGCCTCCAGGGAAAACCAGCCCTGCCGATACCTTGACTTTAGTCCAGTGAAACTGACTTTGTACTTTTGAGTTCCAGAAATTTGTAAGAGAACAAATTTATGTTGTTTTCAGACACTAAATTTGTGGCAATTCATTACAGCAACAATAGGAAATGAATACAGCCATCAATATTAATGTCAGCAGCATTTTGGTCCAACTCATGGAAGTTTCCACTAGAGCTGTTTTGAAAACCCTTGCCACTCATGGCTCACACTTCTTAGGTCTATAAAAAAGAGCCTGCATTGTGGGCCATGGAGACAAGGGGAGGAACAAATGGTGGAGATTTTGAAGCATTTTTAGGAACAGACTCAAAATCAGTCCTTGAATCTATAAAAAGTAAACCGTTTCTCTGCCTCTCACGGGACACAATGGGACTAGATCACCCTTTGAATGGAAATCAGGTATAATGAAGTCATGTTGCTCCATTTAAACCCATTAGGACGATATTCTGGCCAGGTGTCAGGTGAGCCTGGGCGATGCTCCAGTGGAAGGCTTGCCTGATAACACATAATGGGAGCACTGGTTCTATTCCCAACCAAGTGGGCTGCTTTGCCGAACAAGCATTAGGCTGTCTTAGCCCACGTAGGGAATGTTAACGTACCAAAATGGGACATTGAGTTAGAGGAATTCAATTCCACAAGGGAAAGGATTTGAAGTAGCTGGAGGCTCTTGATTTTCAGGCTAGAGGTGGAGAACTGCCTAGCTTCTAGTCTGTGCCGAGACAGAACTGAGCAAAGAAAATCAGCAGAGCCTTTGGAGGATTCGCTTTTGGAGAGATTTACTGTTCAAAGCATTGCTGTGAAATCAAATACAATCCGAGGTGATGGGGAAGAATTGCAACAGCCTTAGGTTTATCATTTGTATACTTGTCCCCAGGTTGTCATAGTGATTAAATAAGAATACGTCTAGCTCTCTGATCACCTGGCTCAGTCCTTTACAGGGAGGCACGCAATCAATGGCAGTTGCTAGTTGTAACAGAAGAACGTTATGATCAGAATTCAGGTGGAAGGAGACAGGTGCCAAAATGCCAGACCATTGGGTTGTTCTAGGGGGTCCCTGGATAAGCTCCTTCTATCTATGTGTGCAATTATATGTACTCCATAGGCCACCAGGGAAATAATCATTTTCCACCTAAAGTGAATTAGCCGTTCCCGTGAAGCCTCAGAAAATAACCTGTTTCAATTCAAAACGATTCCTGGATTTGAGGTCAAACACTTAGATGACTATTCAGGCAGGTTACCATGCCTTGCTAACTCTGCCATTTACCCACTTAGTCAACCTCTTAATATAATACTGACTTCTTTCTTTGAGCTGCTTTCATTCAAAGGCCTGCTTGAATAATCCTATGTTCCCTGCCTTCAAAATGTATCAATATTTACGACATTCTCCTACATAACACAGTAAAATTTTAAATATCTGAAAATTATCATTGCTACACTACTGTTTCCTCTATAGACCCTATTCATTGTGCCAAGTGTTCTACTAATTCTTTTTACTTTTTAAAAGATTCTTGTTATTGTTTGGTAAAAGATTATTTATAATCTTCTTACTCACCCTTTTAAGTGTACAGTTTTACAAGTTCTAGCAAATGCATAGGAAGCCTCTTTTGAGGAGGGTTTCCTGACCCTCCCCAAGTAGTAGGACATCTCTAAAGGTCTGGGATCTGTGCCTGCAAATTTTATTCTGTTTCCTTCCCCCAGCTCCCTTGGGTCATCGGTGCCCTAAAGGTGACACTGTTTGCTGTACTTTCCCAGCAGCTTAAGACTTTTGTCCCACAGGAGGCTTTGTGCTTTTCACAGAGGTCAGCTGCTTCCTTCCCCTGGGCCTGCACCACTGGAGAAGCCGTAGGACTCGCCCTGTCCCCAGTCTCTCTCATGAGCACTGGTGAGGTCCCCGAAGAGCTCATGAGACAGTGGGTATAAATTCCCCTGTGTCTGGAGCTCCCAGGGGTCCTGGCCTCTCACACGAGCCCACACTCAACCACTGGTTAGGAATTTTCACTGAAAATTCTTGTGTGACATCTGGTGTCTCCAGCAGGTAAGAAAGTGCCTGTGCCTTGTCTCTCCTCAGAAGACCCTTTGTTTCCTTCGATTTTGAGCTAGGTGCTTGTGCTACGACCACAGCTCTATGATGCTCTCAAAAAAAAGTTGTGCTTTCTTAGATTAGTTAGCGTATGTTTTATTGTGGATTTAAGAATGAAAACAGCCTTTTCTAGTTTCTAGAAACTTCCCTAAATGGAAGCCAGAAGTTTATCTGATAGTTTTTGATCATCTATGAATTTGATTTCTTTTCTTACTGCACCTTAAATATCTGAACAATGAAAAGGGTCACATCCATAGCAGAACAGATCTAAGGGTAAGATTCGGTGGTTCGGAAGCTCTGTTTAAAATTTAGATTTAATTACACCTTCAGTAGACAGGTTCTTTCCTGTAGTTGCATCTGATCCAGGCTGGTATAATTGTGTATCATTTTCCTGAGACTTGTAAAGAAAAAAACCAGATGATTGGAGAGCATTCACCTCTGCCAAGTCAAGGGGTTTGCTTGTTGCCAGACAGTGCATTCTGAAATGTACAAGAGGAAGATTTCAAGTATTTTGAAAGGAAACTGATAATTAAAAAGAAAAAAAAAATGGCCTCTTTATAGGGATACCCAGCTGCCTGGAATAGCTACAGTGTTAACAATTACATATAAAATATCTACAATGTGAAGTAACACAAAATAAATTCCTGACCATGGAGCTGATCCTAACATGATTAGTGGCTACTTTGAGGTTTTTCCCTCAGGGCTTGGCAGTAGCTTTTAAGTTTGCTAGGAAATTGTGTAATTTCTTAAAGGAAGCTGGTTAGTCATAAACATTTATTGGACATCTATATTAGCTGTCGTAGGATCCAAAGGATTGTAAAAGAAATAATTATTCTGAATAATAGGTGTCAAGTTCTTTCTGGACCCACTTTGTCTGAATACAATTCCCAGTGATAATTCGCTATCATATCACAGTCCCAGCTGCTTTGTTCTCCACGCTCTTCTGTCCTTCCGGACTGGGGCAAAGCCAACGGTCAGTCTTCTAGTGTTCTCTCGTGAACCTTCGATCCCCTTGCACCTGGCTAGGAGCCCTCCTGACACCGCCCCCCGCCCCCCAGCTCAGGCCCCCGTGGTCTCTAGCATCTTCCTGACACCCTCAAGCTACCTTTCAACCAGGTACTCGGTCAAATAAAGATGTCCTCCTTCACCTCCACAAAAAAATATGAGAAAACATATTTATGCCGATGGGTCACTTACTGACACACCTTTCTTAAGAAGATACACTTCATATAACTTTTGGTTCTTATTTTCTTTTTAATTAGAACAGAGAATGGGAGAATCTCAGGCTGGTGTCTTCCCACCGCCCTGCCTACAACTCTGTGAACTGGCCACCCAGTCTCTATGTAGACAGACCCTTCGACCCTTCATATTCAAGATGAGGCTGCACGTCCACTCTTAGGGCATGTTTGTTAGGAGGTGTAATGAGGTTGGTCTGTGTTCCACAGATCCCTGTCTAGTCCTCTTCATACCTGTGTTAGCTGTGCAATATTCGGAAACAGAACAGATTTTTCTCTTCGCCTTTCTCCTGCTTGAATCTCCAGCTTGGAAGCTGAACGTGGATTTACTGTCTTGGGCTTATTTAATTGGCGCCAATCCCTATCCTGGGGCTCTGGTTACCATGTTTCCTGGTGAGAGAAGACTATTCACTCTTGAGTGTGAACTGAATACAGAAGACCAGTGATCTCTGCCTATCTCCTGTCACCACTGAAGCAACTAACAGAACTAACAGAGGGGCCTCTCCTTCTTCCCAGGGGTGGAGGGTCTCCTCACGCCTGAGACATCCACGCACAATACTGTATTAAGCCTTTTCCATGGGCCCACTGTACCGCAGCATCTTGGCTCAGCAGTTACCAAGATGAAAAAGACCTTAGGCAAATGAATTCTCTGCAATCTGACCTTTGTGAGGAACTTGGCTTAAGTCCTCTGGAGCTGAATTGAAAAGGCAAAACTGTAACCCCATACCTGCCTTCCATTTAGAAATACATGGCAGAGATGACAAGGACCTAAAAGTTTAGCCAAGTCTTAAATCCAACAAAAGTTGTGCATTTCTTTTCAACAGGAGCCTCCAGTTATATTCATCTTATTTTGTACCCTCTGTATAAAATTTGTTTTAATGAAAAGGTTCCCTCTTAGGCATGTGTACAAGTATGCAAAGATATATAAAAGTGTATTTTTTGATGTTTTATTTGTAACCGGGAAAAACAACCTGATGTCCATCACTAGGATAATGGGTAAATTACAGTCTCGTTATTTAATGGCATACTGTATAGCAGAGAAAATTCACAAACTAGAACTATGTATATGTACACTGACAAATTTTAAGTAGATGATGCTCATATTTAAAATAAAAATTGGAGGAGCACTTTGGTGACTCAGTTAAGCATCTGATTTTGGCTCGGGTCATAATCCTGTGATTCATGAGTTCGAGCCCTACATCAGGCTCTGTGCTGACACCTCAGAGCCTGGAGTCTGCTTCAGGTTCTGTGACTCTCTGTCTCTGCTCCCCCACTGCTCACACTCTGTCTCTGTCTCTCAAAAATAAACATTAAAATAATTTTTTTTAATAAAAATTGAATGTGGAGTGCCTGCGTGGCCTCATCAGTTAAGCATCTTATTCTTGGTTCTGGTTCAGGTCGTGATCTCACGGTTTGTGGGTTCGAGCCCCATTTTGGGCTCTGCACTGACAGTGCAGAACTTACTTGAGATTCTCTCTCTCTGCCTTCCCACAAGCACACATTCTCTGTCTCTCAAATTAAATAACCAAGCTTTAAAAAAAAGTTTTAGAATACAATTGATTGTATAAATATATCACTCATTTGAAGTTTAAACTAATAAATATTATCCATTGTCTTAGAATATATATGTAGTTAAAGCATAAAAGCATGGACCTGAGTGATGCCTGTTAACTTCAGAAAAGATTTCCCCTCTTGTTAGGAGCATGAGATTGGGTACATCAGGGGTTCAGTGGTATCTGCATCATTTCATTTTTTAATATGGTGATATTTGGGCCAGTGTTTGCCTTCTTCGGGATAAATTTTTTGTGTCTGAAATATTTCATTATTAATACTTTTTAAAAGAAAGGGTTCTGTGGCGTTTAATAAGTTTGAAAGCCAATGAGCTAGGAAGGAGGGGTGAGGAACGCCAATACTCAAAGTTACAATGGCCTCCAAGCAAGGTGTCCTGCCTTCTGGCTCTCGAGCCCTAACAGGCCATGGCAAAATGCATATTCTACTCCCACCCCTATCCTGGATTCTGACATTTTCATTAGGCATCCCAGCGATTCTAGTAGGCATGGTCAGCATTCCTTTGACAAAGATGTTCAAGGTAAGCAGGTGAAACCGTGGGAGCTCATGTTCCCACAAAGCTTTGCCACAGACTCATTGCTAATGATTCAGAGTTAAGCAGCATCAGAACCATGACTGTATACTCAACAGGGGTTATTCTGCTTCATGCTCAACATCATGAAAGCCTTTTAAATCTGTGTAGGTTGGGGGCAGGGGGCAGGGAATAGGAAATAATGTTAAGGTGTGGGAAGGGACAGTTGAAGTCCTGAAATGAAAAAAAATTTATTTTCAGAATTAAGGAGGTACTAAACTTAGATAAATAGATTCATGGTACAGATTATCAGGGCTGAAACTAATAGCCCTTTTGCATCCATGGAGTAGAAATGCTGTTATATCCTCTTTTCCTCCATTATTAAGATAATACATGCTTTTAGCATGTCAAAAACACAGAAAAAATGTAGAGAAGTTTATAAAAATCACCATTAGTATCCCAACTGAAATAAGAGCTGCTTGTTATTTGTGAACTGATTGAGATCATGTTCATAGTTTGAAATTGGCCAAGGTGGGAATGATTACACCATAGAAATAGGCAAATCAGCTCCTTCACTTCTACCCTAGATTCAGAAGTTAAACGTTTCCTAGCAAAGAATCGAGCCCATCTGACATACATATTTCCCCCCAATTTGTTTTGTTAATGTTTATTTATTTATTTTTCAGGGGGGGGGCAGAGAGCAAAGCGAGGAAGACAAAGCATCCCAAGCAGGCTCCACACTGTCAGTGCAGAGCCTGACACTGGGCTCAAACTCATGAATGAGATCATTACCTGAGCTGAAATCAAGAGTCGGACACTTAAATGACTGAGCCACCCAGGCACCCCTCCCCCTCAATTTAGATGTTATAATGCAATGCTGAAACTGCAAGTGCATAAGACTTTTCTGAGTTATCTTGGGGAATTAATGGGATGATCCCTTTTTCATATTATGTGTAGGGGGAGCAAGGACCTCAAGGCTTTCCGGGGCCAAAGGGCATGACAGGCCAAGGCCTCCCTGGCCGGAAGGTAAGTATTTCAGGGCCTTAGAGAAATGTTACGTTTAAGATCCCAACAGAAGAGCACTTCTACTGGTCATTCATCCTTAAAGCTCTCAGAGGAAAAAATGCATTTGAAAGCAAATCCTTGTGCATGTCCTTTCCTAACTATAAACATGCTTACTTCATAAAATCTCATTTTCTTCATCCTTAAAAGCCAGCTGATAAAGGAACAAATCCTTACAACATACTATGTACAAAACCCTGGATAATTCTGGTGGAGAACGTTATAATAGTTGAACTTCCCAAAGGCAGTGAGCTGATCCAATAGTATCTCAAGATCTCCTCACCTGGAGATCTCTGGCTCATCATTAGATTATTAGTACCTGGGGAGGGAGGGTGGAAGTCAATATAATGCTCCCCATTTTTTCTCCTGTAGTATATTTGTATCAACTAGCACCACAGGTCTTTAAGAGATACTGCTTAGAAATGAACCAAATTTTAGAGTTTTTCTTATTTTGTTTTAACATTTACACTATAAACTTTTCTTTTCCCCATATTACAAAGGGAGAGCATGGAGAACGGGGCACGGTGGGAAAGAAAGGCGAGAAAGGGGAAATTGGGGAGCCCGGATCCCCAGGAAAACAGGCAAGAAGTGATTTTTAAAGTCTTACTGTAATTTCATACATTAGCTAGTTCCAACCGATACTGACTGTTACTCTTCTTCCTTTAAGTAGGGGTTACAAGGACCAAAAGGAGACGCAGGACTTACAGTGAGTATCCATCCTGAAGGGTAATTGAGGGGTTTGTGCTTGCAAAATTATTACATTCATGTTTTAGCTTCAGAAGTATGAATTCTTTTGACACAGAGCTCCAGTTGCTTTCGAAATGATAGCACTGCTTACAAGCCCCGTGTTGACTGGGCATGAGGTAACTGATCTGAGCATCAGGGAGACAGGGCACTGGGCAGCCCTCACCCAGCCTGGTGGGGATGGGCCATGACTCCCCTCTGACCTCTGCTAGACATGGTGACACGGAGGTGAGCTGTTTAAAAGAAGCCAACCAACCAGAAGATTTAATTTACATGATCCTTCACCTTCCTCAATGGGGGTTCTGTTTCCTTGAACAGGCTCCCTTAGGAAGTGCTCTGAGAACAACCCTCACAAAATGGGGATTCCTTTTAAGTAAGGATGCACGTATTCAACAGAACTTGTGAAGCAATGACAAACTTTTCCCCATGCTCCCTGCATCACTGCAAATAAAAAGCTGACTTGTTAAAGTCCCACAGGGTGGGGAAGTTTTAGAATTTCTGTGGCGAAGTCTTTTTCTTCCTTTCTTTTTGGAAGGCAGTATGTCTCCTGGAGTGGAGAAGCAACAGGAACCTTCTCTTTTTCCCTCTGTTTGATTGTTCCATGGGTCATGGTCTGGGGCTCCTGACCCATGTGCTGTGCTAAGTGAATCCAGGGGTGGGGGGTGGGGTTCATGTGGTGACCGTAAGACGTGAGAGCTGGGCATGTGACAAACAGGATGCACACTTTTTTTATGGCCTGTTTACATTTTCCTCTTTGTTCTTCCTAACCACAAGTCAGATACCCCCAGATGCCTATGGGGCCCCCAGAGTAGCAGGGTGGTGTATGTAAAATGCCCAGAGGAACATTCCCCATTGGTTTATACCCTCCCACCTATCCCCAACTTGGGAAGAGGGCCTGGCTTCCTTCATCCATTCATTTGTTCACCCATTTCACCGACACTTACTGAGCATGTATTCTGAGTCAGACTCTGCCATGGGTGCCAGGGAAATCAGCGAGATAAAAGATGTGTCTCTGAACTCAAGGAGCTCACAGCCCATTAGAAAGACCAGCAAAGGATGTTTACCTGCAGTTTGATAAATGCTATAATAGGAGTATATATGCAGACCCTGAGAAGACAAAATGATGTGATGCTTGAGGCCAAATTAGGCTTTTATCTCTTGAGCAGAAGATTTTTAACCAAGAGGGAGAGATCTTAGAAATGGGGATGTCATTCTGCTCATCTTGGCTTTCTAGATTCTAAAAAGGGCCTAGCAGGGAAGGATGAAGGAAGGAAGAGAGAATTTGCATTAAGTGAGATTCTAGTATATGACTGGTACTGTGTAGGCTCCTTCACATCTGTACCACCCTTACTGGGTAAGGTGCCTGGGGGCACATGTTTTAGAGGGCCCACTCTGGACCTTTAGTGCTTCTTCAGCTGCACCCTTTCCTGGCTGAGGAGTCCTCAGGGCCAACAAGCGTGACCACCTTGAGCTCATGGCCCTGATACTACACTCTGGATACACAGGTTCCCAGAATTGCCTGCTAAATGGCCCATTTGGAAAGCTGACAGCATTGGCCTCTATGCCTGGGTCCACCCAAAAGATGGGCAAGGGGCAAGTGTTTTCAGGGAATTTGGACAGAGCTCAGAATTGAGAACAGTGTTCAACACATGAATGTTGGCCCAGGCCCCAAGCAGTGGAGAACTGGTGGGGATGGGGGTGCAATGAGAAGGGGACAGGCTATTGGCCACAGCCCTCTCTTGCCCAAGACTCCACGTTAATCCATATGATAGCCCCATGAAGTTATCTATACTTCAATGAAAGACATGCTAAGTCAGATAGAAGCCTGAGCTATATGCCTGAAGTCACCTTGCTAGCAAGTAGCAGAGCCCTCGTAGCCAGAGTTGGCTTGTCTGGTACCAAATCCAGGCTGCTGCCTCATGAATGCTGTTCTTAGAAAGCTCTTTATTCTTCTCACCCATGTTCTCTCCCTGATCACATATATCCCCAAACAGCTGTCAGTTGTAGATTCATTCCAGACTAGCAAATTACTCTTTTTAAGAGGCAGATACCATTGACAGAGTTCAATGTTGTAATACTCCGTGCCAAATTGCTTCAGAAAGCCTATTTCTCCACCTGTCCCTTACATGCTAGCGTTTCTCAGTGTCCTCACCCCTGTAAATCTCAGCAGACCAACATGGCTCCTTGGCTCCAATCCAATAGTATAGCACTTACAAAAGTATTTATTTGTCTACTTCTTACTAGACCATGAATCTTTCGATAAATTTGCATATAAATTTATGCCTTCATCATTGGCAGAAATAGCCAAAGTGGTAACTGGGCAGTTTGAATGGAAATAAATAAAACCATTTTAGTCATGTAAAAGCAAAGAATTGGAGGAAAAGATTGATATATGTGCATACTAAAGCATTTTAGACCCAGTTACGTCATAAAAGCACATTGGAAAGCAGTAAAATGCAACTTTGATATAGAAATTATTTTTATAAGTCAGTGAAAGAGAAACATTTTAATAGAATCTAATGGACGAAGGACATACAAAGAATTTGCACAAGAGGATACAACTTGGAAACATGCTTATGAAAAAAAATTTAGCCTAAGAATTGCCTAAGTATAGTTTAAAATACTGCAATATCTTTTTCTACAAAATGGCAAAGATTATGTAATAGTAATAACCAGTATTGTGTTTCTAAAAAAAACAGGCTTTCTTACATCCTGCTGTTAGCAGTGTCCGTTACAACTTTTCTAAAGGTCACTCTGGCAGGATGCATGGAGAGCCTTAGATGACCATGCATCTGACTTCAGTAATCAGGGGTTTCAGAATACTTA
Source organism: Suricata suricatta (assembly GCF_006229205.1). Taxonomy (NCBI): domain Eukaryota; kingdom Metazoa; phylum Chordata; class Mammalia; order Carnivora; family Herpestidae; genus Suricata; species Suricata suricatta. The sequence continues at coordinate 83,519,672 of NC_043701.1, read as the reverse complement.
ATAATATGGTAAAATAATTATGATATGATGTTATGTGGAAAACTGTAATCATAAAACTTGGTGTCTAGTATTTTCTCCACTTGTAAAAAAATAAACATAAATACATAAATATATCTATTCCTCCTTCCAAATTTATTATATGTGTGTGTGTGTGTGTGTATATATATATATATATATATATATATATATATATATATATATATATATATATGCATTTTCCCTTTCTAGACATGTCCTGGTTTCAGATTTATTATTAAATGCCTCTCTAAATGTCAGGGATGTCAATGACTTCCTCATTTTATATAATTTTATAATATGGTATTAGGAGTTCTTTTTAAATAGCTGCTTGGAATCATTAGCTTTTACTCAGTTTAAATTAAAAATACAATACAATTAAAATGCCCTGAATATTTTCATATGTGTTTCTGTTAAGTCACATCACCAGCGATGTCATCTTTACCCCAATTCTGTCAGGACTGATTTTTTTCTTTAAAACTTTACTTTTGTAACTGTTAAATTTTATCTTCTTAGATCAGGTTCATGCCTCCTTCCTGCTGAGATTTTCTGGGCTTCTATTAAGCTAATCACTCCATCAGCTTCCTGTCTTTGACAAATATAGAATTCTGCCTTCTGTTGTGTCATCCTTGTTATTCGTAAACGTGCTACTCAGGCGCATTGGCAGCTCCGTTTCTACCGCCCGCCTCCTCCCGGGCTCTTCTGCTGGGGCTGATGGCAGCAGGATGAGGGGCATTCAGGAACATGGGGACATTTTGTGGAAGTGCCTAAGTCAAAGTATTAGGAACCTGGGGCAGAGATTTGCAAATCTGGACAGTGGTAGAGGAAAGAAAGAGGGAATACAGCATAGAATGAATTCTCTTTTGGCCCCGGGACTTGCCTCGGCTGCTCAGCACACGTGGGTTAAACTGTGTAACTGATTGCTCGCATTGCCCGCACCTTTGCAAGCAGTACTTCATGGCGCTAGACTCTCTCCTAGGAGTCTGCGTGCATAGCCTCATTCTCTCTTCACCACAGCCCTGAGACACAGATACTGCTAGGTCATCTAATGCCCAAGATCACACAGCTGATAGATGCTAAAGCCACAATCTGAACTCTGAAAGTCTGAGCTAGGACATTTCACAACGCAAATGCATTTCAGTTCTGATATGTTATGGCCAACTTTTAACCCCTGTGCTATTTATTTTCCTCGGTGAAAGAATAAAAGCAAACAGAGCAATGCTGATTGTAGAAAGACATAGCCTTTAGGACAATAGGAAGAAATATTATGGTCATATAATTAATACATTTTCCTTTTGTCCTCCAGAAAGAAGAAATTATCAAAATTATTTTTGAGATATGTGGTAAGATTTGACTGTCAAGAAGAGAATCATCACTTTGAAGTACCAACCCCACTATGTTCTGTGTTGGTCAAGATCATTGTGGTCACCAGAGATCTATATGATACAGCTCATGGGAAAGTTTGAAGCTCTTTTGAAAAGTCAGTGGGAAGTGGCAGGAAGCAGTGAGAGGGGCTGTAGGAATCCTGATTTAAAAAAAGAAATCATCTTCCTAGGGTGGTTCAGAAGAGTGAAGATCCTGGCCCCAGAGTCTGTGGGCCGCCAGGCCTTTTGTGAGCACACAGCTCATTTGTAGTCAGTGACATTTACCTGAGCTTGGGAAGGAAAAACCAACAAAAGAAATATGACCACAGGGGCCTAACTGGTATTTGAATCCAGCCTGGCTGGTGATTACAATGTCTGTGTATTTCCTGAAGCAAGAAGTCTTTCTGAATGGAGTTTTAAGCACTATTTCTAGAGTGCATTTCATTTCAAAGGCAGGCTGACAGAGTCAGGAGGTCATCTTGCTTCAGAGCTCTACCTAAATGCTTCTATGGCTAAATACGTTTGACGTAAAATAGAGTTAGCAGAAAGAGGAAGAAAAGAGATTAGCCAAAAGGCAAGATTAATAGACTAATGAAGATATGAGAAACTTGTGTGTTTAAAACAGACAGAGGCAGAAATGTCATTGTTTTTCCATACAGAGAACCCCTGAACTGGCTTGTCCCCCAAAAGACCTCTGGGCTTAAGAACCCGCCTGGGAGTCTGTATGGTGACAGGCCAATCTAGACGTGGCTTCTGAGTTCTAGAAGCCCTGTAAAAATAGCACCTCGTTTCCTCATGATTTTTTGTGGTAGGGCTGTTGGGCAACACGAGGCTATGAATAAACCAATGGAGTCCTGAAAGTTCTTATTTCCTGGTGACTCTAACGATGGCTTTGAATGGTAAACCTTAAATAGAAGTTGTTTACTGACCAGCATCCTGAGATCATTCTCCTCAAAAAGGTTTCACAGTATGGAGGGGTGCTGGCCTCACTGAGTGTGTGTGACTCGGGACACACACTCAGTAGCTGGGCGCAGCTCTTCTTAGGAACAGTTACAGGGCCTAATCCTTCCCCTGTGCTTAAACATTTTCAGTCCATCACTTTACCCATTGCTCATGCTAATGAGCAGATAGCAATTCTCACATAAGGATATGATTGAAGTCTAAAATAGTAGCTTTCAGATTCCATTTCAATTCAAATTCTGGAAGGATAAAGAGCGAATTGAGGATAGGGTTATCTCTTAGGAAGAGGGAGGCCAATGTCATCAGGAAGGCATACACAGGGATGCAGTCTCTTGTAAAAATGTATTTTTTTTAATCTGAAAAATTGGCACATAGGTGTTCATTATTTTATCCTTCACTGTGTTTTGGTGGGGTTTTTTTGTATGTATGTGGGGTTGTTTTTGCAGTATTTTTTTAAGTCAGCTATAGAAACCTGATGGGGGACAGTAGTTAGCTGTGTTAACCCTCACAAAAAAGGAAGGTGATAATCCAGATCTCCAGTTCATCCCTGCCCCTCTCTCATACCAATCTGATACCAACCAGTAAGCTTTGATTTTCATCTGTGCGATGTTTCTACCTCAACGTGCATCTTTTAGGTTGTGGGCCCAAATGCAAAGAGACTCCTCTTGAACTGCTGTTCGTGATCGACAGCTCAGAAAGCGTGGGGCTGGAGAACTTTGAGATCATCAAAAATCTTGTGAAGACTCTATCTGACCAGGTTGCTCTGGACCTTGCTACGGCCCGCATAGGCATAATCAACTACAGCCATAAGGTGGAGAAGGTGGCTCATTTGACGCAGTTCTCCAACAAGGACGACTTCAAGCTGGCTGTGGACAACATGCAGTATCTGGGGGAAGGCACCTACACAGCCAGCGCTCTCCACGAAGCCAACCACATGTTTGAAGCTGCAAGGCCAGGTGTAAAGAAGGTGGCCTTGGTCATCACTGATGGACAGACAGATACCCGAGATAAAAAGAATCTGACCCAGGTGGTGAAGAAAGCCAGTGACATCAATGTGGAAATATTTGTGATTGGGGTAGTGAAGAAGAATGACCCCAACTTCGAAATGTTCCACCAAGAAATGAATCTAATTGCCACTGACCCAGACAGTGAGCACGTTTATCAGTTTGATGACTTCATTACCCTGCAAGGTAAGACTCAGCATCAGGTGAAGGGAATTTATGTTATTCTTCCAAGTACAACATCATTGGATTATTCTGACAAAAAAATGGAAATCAGTAGGAGGCTAATGAGGCTTACACCAACATTTAATTGAACACATAAACTTTGGAAGGTAAAACCCATTTAGCATCAATCCAGTTTAGAGAGTACAGTCTCCTATCTTAATTCATTTGGAATAAGTGCTGAGTTGGCCTTGGAGTTTGTTAACTGGGTTATCTATGGCTGAGGGCATGGCTAAAAAGAAAGAGTAGGATTTGGGGTATTTCTAAGACTATCAAAAAGTTACCTAACTTGAATAAGAGATGCAGTAAGCCAGCAGCAAAGCAGAAAATAACCATGGATGCAAAATGAATTAAGAAGTACATGATGAATGAGAAAAAGTTATGATAATTTAAAGAGATAAGAAATGCAAGGAGCTGGGATGATTCGATTCTAGTCTCTGTTTTATTTTCCATTCTCTGCTCTTACAAAATATGAAGATAATGAAGAGTAAATAGATGGATATCAGGAATTTTTAAAAATTTATTTATTTTGAGAGATGGGGAAGGGCAGAGAGAGAGAGAGAGAGAGAGAGACAGAGACAGAGACAGAGACAGAGACAGAGAGAGAATCCCAAGCAGGCTCCATGCTGTCAGCGCAGAGCCCAATGTAGGGCTCGATCTCAAGAACTGTGAGATCATGACCTGAGAGGATATCAAGAGTCAGACACTTAACAGACTGAGCCCAGGAGTGCCCTAGAAGTTTATCTTAGAGTACAACGTTGTGAATATTCAGTATGCTAATCTGATGGGCTTCCCTTTACTACTTTACCCTCTCACATGAACTCATATTTTCCAGTGAGTCATTCTACGACACTAACTCATCTACCATTGCAGTAGGGTCAGTATTGTTTCACAAACAGTATGCCAATTATTTAGAAACCGATGACTCATTCCAGCTTGTGAAGTAAGTAAAATGTGTGCTTAATCTGTTTGCAGTCTTAGGTTTGGCTCCCTCTTTCCTTCCCCACCCATCTTGGAGTGGGGTCTGACGTGGCCCAGCACAGACCTGCCTTGCCATGGTGTTCCTGGCCTACTCTGGGTCCTACCACAGCTCGCCGGAGGGATAGCATGCCTCACTCAGAACCTTCCCACTTACACTTTCTCCCTTTCTCCAGGCCTTTTGAACCTCGGGTTTCATTTCCTTACACACTGCAGAGACTGGTGGGTTTATCTGGCATAGTCAATCTCGCCGGACTGTTAATGTGCTACAATGGCCATATTCAGACATACTTTGTTTTAATAATTAAAGAGCTTTATCATTTTAACCAAAGGAGTTAAAATTCATTCCAGCCAATGAGGGATATATTTTTGGACTGGCTGGCCTTTTGCTATCCCTAAAACCAGAGGTAATAGACTATTACACTTCTTATGGGTAGGACTTGCCCTTTCCACAGAGTAGCTCAGTTAACTGACACTTTGGATAGCAAGGATTTAAAGTCATTCTTTTGCCTATATTTTAGGCTGTTGTATGTTATTAAATTAAATTGAATTATTTTATTTTATTATTATTATTTAAGTTTTTAAATTTATTTTGAGAGAAACAGACCGTGTGAATGGGGGACAGGCAAAGTAAGAGGGAGGGAGGGGCACCTGGGTGGCTCAGTAGTTAGTAGTTAGTAGTTAAGTGTTCACCTTCAGCCCAGGTCATGATCTCATTGTTTGTGAGTCTGAGCCTGCGTCAGGCTCTGTGCTGACAGCTTGGAGCCTGGAGCCTGCTTCAGATTCTGTGGCTTTCTCTCTCTGCCACTCCCCAACTCACCCTCTGTTTCTCCCTGTCTCAAAAATAAATAAACAGGGGCGCCTGGGTGACTCAGCTGGTTAAGCGTCTAGCTTTGGCTCAGGTCATGATCTCATGGTTCATGGGTTCAAGACCTGCATTGGGCTCTGAGCTAGCTCAGAGCCTGGAGGCTGTCTTCAGATTCTGTGTCTCCCTCTGTCTCTGACCCTCCCCTGCTCGTACTGTCTCTCTCTCAAAAAAAAAATTAATTAATTAATTAATTAACATAAAAAAATTTTTAAAGAGAGAGAGAGAGAGAATCCTAAGCAGGCTCTGCACTGCCAGCACAGGGCCCAATGTGGGGCTCAAACCCATGAACCATGAGATAATGACCTAAGCCAAAACTAAGAGTTAAGGGCTTAACCGACTGAGCCACCCAGGCACCCCAAATTGAATTATTTTAGATGCCAAAATGCTTTAAAACTTAGTTCACTGAGCAGTTGACTTCAAGTGATGTGAAAGTGTCTATTTATTTTAAGCAAAGTGTGGAAGATCTCTTTAAACACATTTTGTTCCTACTGTCCCCCTTTTATACCTCTCTTTTAAAAGACACCCTGAAGCAAAAAGTGTTTAAAAAGAAGTGTGAAGATTTTGATTCCTACCTCATTCAAGTTTTGGGTTCTCCATCACTTCAACCTGGATTGGGGATATCAGAGGAAGAACTTGGTGAATCTACTCCAGAGCCTCAGGAAGAAATTTCAGAGTCCGTGAGTAACTGTCTTGCCTAATTTGTGAGCTTAAAATTGTGTCTGCTGTTTTACATCAAAGACCGTCTTGCCATGCAGTGTCAAGAATCAACTGAGGGAGGGATGTGTATTTTCGGGTCCTTGGCTATAAATAGTAGTACTTTTGTCTTCATATTTCTAGTTCTGAAATAGCTCTGGGGCTTGTGAGCATGAATATGATTTTCTGAAATATTTCCACATTTTATAAGTGATTATTTATTGAGTGTTGCAAATAATCTTTTAGTAGTACACCTGAGTTTCCACCACAGAAACTGTGCACGCCAGAATGGATTAACACTACACTCTTTGAATCACCCAATTGCCCTGCTCCGCAGAGCCTTTCGCACCAGGTCACAGCTCTCCCTCATCCTCTGGGTAGACGCTCCTCACTCTGCATCCTCTCAAGTCTCCTCTAAGTGTGCACATGCGCAAGCTGCCATTTTCCATGTTCCAAGCCATGTTCTTGTTCATTTAGCTTCCACCTCCTGTGCACAGAGTGGGGGTGGGGTGAGAGGCAAGGCGGTGCTCTGTTTCAGAGCTCCTCCTCAATAACAGGCGCATGAAAGAACTCCCTTCTGAATCGTTCAGACAAATATGACAGTCCTCACAGCAAGCTTCTGGGCACTCACCTCAGCCAATCAGGTCAAGAGCAATAGCTATTAGGTTGTTTTAGGTGAAAATTAGAGAGCCTCCATAATTACTGGTAAGGGAGTGCTGTGGTCTCTTCCCCACCAAGTTACAATCAAAGCAGATCTAGACTAATCTCTACTACACCTATGGACATCTTCTAGCAAGAGACACACAGGGGTCAGGCCTCGATTCTGTGAGCTCAATGAAGTCTCTGTGCTGGCCTTTAATGAAAGGACATGGAATGTTCATTATTAGCAAGAGCAACAATATTTTAGCACCAGGAATCAGATAACTGTCTAGCTGGACTAAAGCCCTGAGAAGACTCCAGATCACTAGTTGGAGTCAGAACCATTCAGGGATCAGGCTTAAGTTGCCATTCCTAAGGGGACAGACTATAGGAGTCACTGGATTTTTATATTCTGTTCAAAAGAGGGTATAAAAGTCTCTAATATATTTTTATTTGATTAAATGCTGGCTGACTCCAAGATGAGTAATTCCAATGAGAACAACAGAGTGCCCCTGGATTGCAGATTGAAATTCACATACACATTTATACCACATGGTCTATATCAGGGACCAGCAAACTCTATAAAGGGCCACAAAGTAAAATTGGTTTTTTGGGTTCTGCAGGTCATCTTTTGCAATTACTCAGCTCTGCCTTTGAAGTGCAAAAGCAGCCATAGCCAATATTTAAATGAACAAATGAGGCTACATTCAGATAAAACTTACTTCTAAAAACAGATGAAAACTTAGATTTGGCCCATGGGGTTTGCCGATCCTGGTCTTCACTTACTTTAATTTAAAAGTAAATTACAGACACTAAAGTACACAGTTTTATCTCTTCCTGAGCATAGAATGCTCCTGGGGGCCCTTGCCTGCTTGTGTGACTTATCGCTTTGTCCCTCCCCTGCTCAATCCGTCCCCTTCTGAAGATTGCCTATAGGAAGGCAAACCCAGGTTTGATCCAGCAGGTAGCACTTAAACTCTGACCTCTCCTTATAATCAGTGAATTCCATACTATGTATTTGATCACGTACTACCATATGAGGCGGTGGCTCTTAAAACACAGTTCCTGCCCAAGAGAGGTCCATGGCCTATCGGGAAGATGGAACTACAAGAATTATTAAGAACTTCAGCAGAGCTGTGGATGATGCACAAGAGATGTTGCAGCTAATTTCAGAGTAAAGGAAGACTTTACAGAGAAAGTGGCGTTGAGCTGAGTTTTAAGGATAAATAGGAGTTTCTCAGAAAAGAGTAGGGGGAAGGGTATTTCCAGCAGAGGGAATATGTGGGCAAAGGGGATTCCAAAAGGCATGGCATTTTAAGACCTCAGGACAGTTTCAGTCAAACTGGAGCCTAAGATGTGTGTGGAAGAATGGCGAGTGTCACGCCTGGACATTACCCACTTCATATGGCAGGCAGAAGAGCTTGAACTTCACCTGTAGGCCAGGCAGCCAGGAGAACGCAGAGGAGTTTCTAAAGAAAGGATCATATGGTCACGTTGGGTTTCAAGGGGGAATTCCCTGCTGCAG